>NW_026912664.1:0-23844 GCF_963422355.1 Corticium candelabrum | reverse complement strand
CACACAACAACATCAGAACAGAAACATTCCAATACAAAGCTTCGTTCAAGAATCGAAGGACAACCGTTGCCATATCACCTCCTCTCCACAGCAGACTTCACACATGACAGACAAGAGAAACCCTTGGAGGCCTGAGTATACACAAGTACGTCAGATTGGCTGCACACAACAGCCTCATTTTGTAGGCCAGATAAGCAGCCCTAGACTTTGTAGAGCTGCATCACTACTGAACACACAAGAACAAAGGCAGCCTGAGCAACATAGACGACCACCACCATCTGATTCTAGTAATGTGCATAGACGACCGCCACCAAGTTATTTTAGTGCAGTGCAGTTTGTCTTGTCTGAAAACAATCAGCGTCTACCAGACTTAAGTTCATATGTATGCGGTGTGCCTCATACACAAAACTGCCTTCCAACGTTTGAGTTCACTGCAGGTGGTTTGCTGAACATAAATTGGATAGCAGTAACACCACCTAGTCCATCACAAGTGAGCCACCTTGAACAACAATTCCAAATCAGCCACAGGCTATCGGACAAAAGAGCAAGGAGACTGGAAAACGAACTACACATGACTTATTCAGACATCTGGGTGAGTTTAGATATACTTTAATTTCAAAAATAAGTGATAATTGACAAGCAAATGTGAGAGACACTGTAAACTGTTTAGTTGTGTGTGTGTGTGTGTGTGTGTGTGTGTGTGTGTGTGGTGTGTGTGTGTGTGTGTGTGTGTGTGTGTGTGTGTGTAAAGCCCTAGATGACTTTAAGAGGCAACAACCAATGTTATCTGTTGTAGACTTGGTTCTGGTATCGACAATGGTTACAAGGTTGTTCAACTAGACAACTAGATCTCCATCGTTTTAGTTCAAACCTGGCTGGCGGGTTGGGAATCTCCACAGTAATGCCACCTCAAGAATTCAGACCGCCCACAAGCTACACAACACACAACACAATGGCTCAACCTCCAACATCCACAAGACAATGTGAAGAACATGTCCAAGACACTACTGCTACATTTTCAGCAGTCGGCCAGTCTACAGATGTCTTGCAAACACACCGCTACACAGTTGAGGTTGACACACCAAGTCAAGACAATCTGACCTCAAACGCTAGACAGCCAATTTCTGTACGTGTTATACCCAGTGTGAGAGCATCAAAGCAAGAACCTTCTGCTAAACGGCACTCTAGCTGTGAGGATAATGATTACGAAAGAGGAAAACTAAGTAAGGATAATGTCACTATTAACTCAGTTCCAGAGACTGCCTATAGTTATAATATAGGCATACAGATATCTACAGATGACATACAGATGCACAAAGTTTGATGCAAATGAGACGTGTTTGTACTGTGACTACAATGTATTGCAGTCTGGTTACATTTTGAGAAAGAAATCAAGTCTTTTTTGTTGCAATCAAGTCTGTCTTGTGTGTCTGTAACCAGGTTTACATGTGCAACTGCCGTCTATTGATGAACACTTAACACAAACGTTACATTAATAGATGTTATACTGAAATAGATACGAGCCAAAAAATACAATCATTGGAGATGATCCCTCCAATACAATAGCTCAATTATTAAATGTACTGTGAGATGCATCCCTCCAATACAATAGCTCAATTATTAAATGTACTGTGAAATGCATCCCTCCAATACAATAGCTCAATTATTAAATGCACTGTGAGATGCATCCCTCCAATACAATAGCTCAATTATTAAACGTACTGTAAGATGCATCCCTCCAATACAATGGCACAATTATTAAACGTACTGTAAGATGCATTCCTCCAATACAATAGCTCAATTATTAAATGTACTGTGCGATGCATCCCTCCAATACAATAGCTCAATTATTAAACGTACTGTAAGATGCATCCCTCCAATACAATAGCTTAATTATTAAATGTACTGTGCGATGCATCCCTCCAATACAATAGCTTAATTATTAAATGTACTGCTAGATATCAGTAATGAGAACTCGTCTCTGTTAGTACTGTTAGTTGTTATCTGTACTGTTAGTTGTTATCTGTACTGTTAGTTGTTATATTTACTGTTAGTTGTTATCTGTACTGTTAGTTATCTGTATTGCTAGCTTTTATCTGTACTGTTAGTTGTTATCTGTACTGTTAGTTGTTATCTGTTTCTGTTAGTTGTTATCTGTACTGTTAGTTGTTATCTGTACTGTTAGTTGTTATCTGTACTGTTAGTTGTTATCTGTACTGTTAGTTGTTATCTGTTTCTGTTAGTTGTTATCTGTACTGTTAGTTGTTTTCTGTACTGTTAGTTGTTCACTGTTTTCTGTTAGTTGTTATCTGTACTAGCTGTTAGTTGTGATCTGTACAGTTAGTTTTTATCTGTACTATTAGTTGTTATCTGTACTGTTAGTTGTTATCTGTTTCTCTTAATTATCTGTACTGTTAGTTGTTATGTTTACTATTAGTTGTTATCTGTTTCTGTTAGTTGTTATTTGTATTGTTAGTTGTGATCTGTACAGTTAGTTTTTATCTGTACTATTAGTTGTTATCTGTACTGTTAGTTGTTATCTGTTTCTCTTAATTATCTGTACTGTTAGTTGTTATGTTTACTATTAGTTGTTATCTGTTTCTGTTAGTTGTTATCTGTTTCTGTTAGTTGTTATCTCTGCTGTTAGTTATTCATTGTTATCCATCATGAAAATGTGACATCACTGGGAACCACTAGCTCTAACAGAGTCAGTCCATATCACCTGGCCATGGCAACTACGACGACAAGTGGACTAGTAGCTATGGCTCAATCTCAAAATTACTCAATGACAAGACACCAAATGGAGCAACAAGAAAGTAGTTCACAAAACGTCTTTACAGGAAGACTGCCTGGCCCGAGAACCCCAGTGTATGTCCCACTTCTAACTCTCAGTGGCCAAATGCTCCAACACTAATTTCACCTCGCTTTAACCGGTGCTATCACAAACTTTAGCACCAGATGATGATGTTGATGTCATCGACTCTGGTCTTATAACAGGTAATGAATGGCTTTTGGTTACAGCATGCGACACTAACCATTTTACTATGAATTAATTAAGTATCTACAGTTGCTGTTTAATTGTTATGCTATGTCATTGGCATGCTGTCTATTTAAGAAGGCACTACAACTTGAGTGCATCGTCAAATATACTGTAACTGCATGCTACATGTATTGATCTAACTTATTGTGTTTTTAGTTTGTGATTCATTGTGTAATTCATTGTGTAATTCAGCCAGCAACAATTAAATAGATCCAGCAGTGCAGGCAGTAGAGAAGGACACATCTTGAATACAAGATAGGATAACCCATCCAGAGGACTCGGAGCTGCAGAATTTCGAGTAGATTTGATTTTCTTAAGAATCTCAGAAGTTGAAAATGACGAATATCAAAGTCATGAGAAGGAGGTTGAGGAGAAGACACACCAGAAGGAAGCACAGAAGGGGGAGGAAGAGACTGTTTGGAGTAAGTAGACTGGAAGAAAGTAAGCAACAGGAATGCTTCTTTTTACGCCTTCTGCTTCACCATAAGCGGGGACCTTGCTCTTTTGATGACTTGCTTACGATTGATGCACGAAAGTGCCAGACTTTTCGCGAAGCATGTAACTGCATGGGTTTGTTGGAAGAAGACTTGCATTGGGCCATGGCCATGCAAGAGGCAGCCATGCGAGCCGGAGCATCTACACTACGTGCTCTGTTTGCTGTTATATTGACCACGTGTGATGTTGCTGACCCTCTTGCCATATGGTCTGCATATCGAAATGATATGACTGATGACATACTGCATCAGTGTAGGAGGGAAGCTCGACAGCCTGACATGGACTATAGTGATGATATGTACAACGAGTGTCTCTTTCGACTACAGGATTAGTACAGCAGATGAGTGGACAGAAACTTGAAGAGTACGGACTGCCGCCTGTAAACAGGGGACATGAAGACAGACTGACAGTTGACCTACTTAGAGAAAAATCTTATGACAGAGAAGCACTGCAACAATTTGTAGACGAAAATGAAACGAATTTGACGATTGACCAACGCAACATTGACCTTCCCATTACAGATATGGTGGACCATGGGCAAGGAGGGATTATTTTTATTGATGCCCCAGGTGGCACAGGTAAAACCTACCTGATTAACCTTTCCCTGGCACGCCTCAGATCAAGAGGATTTGTCGCCCTTGCTGTCGCCAGCAGTGGCATTGCGGCACAGCTACTATCAAATGGAAAGGCAGCACATTCGACATTCAAGATACCGCTTAATCTCATGACCACAGACCTTCCTATGTGCAACCTCAAGCGAGGTTCATCAAAGGCTACACTCCTACAGGAATGTGCCGTTATATTTTGGGACGAGGCAACCATGGCTAACAAACTAGCTTTTGAGGCTTTAGATCGCACATTACAAGACCTAAGGCAGTCCTCAAGACCATTTGGCGGTATCTTAGTTGTCCTGTCTGGGGACTTTCGTCAGACATTACCAGTCATTCGAGGAGGTACACGTGCCAATGAAATTGATGCCTGCATCAAGTCATCACATTTATGGCAACACGTAGAAACACATTCTTTGACAACTAACATGAGAGCTTATCTCTACGGTGACGCCAACGCTGCTGAGTTTGCAAGTCTCTTGCTGCGAGTTGGGAACGGTCATATACCGGTAGTTGAAGGACGTCATACCATCTTCATTCCAGAAGATCTTGGCACAGTTACCGACTCTCCTCAGACCTTGATAGAGCGAGTGTACCCAAACTTGCAACATCACTACCAAGACTTCGAATGGCTAATGCAACGAGCTATTCTCGCACCTCATAATGTCTCCATTCGTGATATTAACTGGGAGATGCTTCAGCTGTTTCCTGGAGAGATAAAGATCTATAAATCAATTGATACGGTCAGAGATGATGATGCAGTACACTATCCCTCGGAGTTCTTAACTCCCTGGAACCTGCTGGTATGCCTCCTCATAAACTGGCTCTAAAGGTGGGAATTCCTCTAATGGTTGTTCGAAATCTGGCTCCTGGGATTGCAAACGGCACACGTCTTATACTAAAGAGAATGATGAACAACTGTCTGGAAGCAACTATTGCTACTGGACCGCATAAAGGCCAGGACGTGTATCTGCCAAAGATACCACTAATTCCCAGTGATACTGGACTACCATTTGAATTCAAACGACTTCAGTTTCCAGTTAAGGTCTGCTTTGCTATGACTATTAACAAGGCACAAGGGCAGACCTTAGCTGTGGCAGGGCTAGATCTACACGAGCCATCCTTTAGCCATGGACAGCTTTATGTTGGCATTTCTAGAGTTGCCTCCAAACATGGACTAACTTTCTTGGCCAAAGAAGGAAAAACCAAAAACGTAGTGTACCAGGAAGTGCTGTCGACAAGATGATCATCTTTATATTCACTGCAGGCATTCATGGCCAACATCACCTATGATGCTGGCCAACAGCGACTGAACCAGGGTTAGCTTAGAAGAGGTTGACTGTTAATAGGAGTGTGCAAGCACTCCGTGACATCTCAGACTGTGCCTTTGCATGGCTGTAAATTCAGCCCAACTGAACATTCAAGACACCGCTTTTAATCATGCACACATGGTCAATTAGATAAACATTAATGACTAACGACTAAACAGACAAAACACTACAATAATGCACTGAAAGGTAGGTAGACAATATGTATCACACAGCAACAAACAGGACAAAGTAGACCGTTTTGGCGGCTGCAGCAGCTGGTGATGCATCAATTTCTCAAAGAGACCTATGCTGAAGACATCAAGCAGGTACATAACGTTCAAATACCACCGGAGCGAGAGCTCCTGGTTGAGCATGTCTCAACCAATTTTTTGAGCCAGTATATGCCCTGACCTCCACGTGGTCTGGCTTGGGTTGCACTGACAAGGGCATAAGTTAGTGTAATTGGTTTGTGCTGTGATTGCAACTTTTTTTTTGCACAGGGATGATAACCAACACTCTAGACCAGAGAGTTTGGAAATCTACAAAGATCTCTCTATACAAACTGTACGTGACTTGGCTACACCCCCTCTGCCTCTCCAACCATCAAACGCATTTTTAGATACTTTCTGCTGTAATCTCTACCTATAAAAGCGACCTGTCTGTCTGTTTGTGTGTTTTTCTGTACTGTCTGTCTGTCATTAATAGCAAACACTGTCTGCAAATCAATAATTTGTGTGATTAAACTATTACCCGGGTGTTGTCCCCGGGTGTTGTCCCCCGGGCGAAGCCGGGCATTGGAGCTTGTCTCTATATATAAAGGAGAGGTGTCTGTGTGTCTGTCTGTCTGTCTGTCTGTGTGTCCGTACGTACGAGCGTCTCTCGAAGACGGCGAGTCCGATCTCGGCCGAATTTCGCTCGCGCACGCCGAATTCATTCAGGTCGAAAGTCAGACCGCCGTCGTCTTCCTGACTTCTCCCACGACGACGCCGTTTCCCGCCGATCGCGCTCGCTTCCGCTCGCGCGCGAATATCTCCGGAACGGCGCATCGTGTCTCCACCGAATTTAGACTGCCCGTTCCCGACGTCGGACGGTACGCGCCGAGCGTGTCGTCTATTGCCGGCGACGTCGGGAAAAGGAAGATATTCTTGCTTATATCCGGGTCTCGAAAAAATATGCACACAGTCGTTTGCCAGTCTGCGACCGTCGAAGAGCTGCCGTGTTTGATGCACCTGTTCCCCGAAACGCCAGCAACGTCTTCGAAGAGACGACTGCTATAAATCTCTACCTACAAAGGCGACCTGTTTTTCTGTCTGTCTGTCTGTCTGTCTGTCTGTCAATGGTATTATATTTTCATAAATCAGAACTATTACAGGCTAAATCAAATTAAGCAAAGCACGATACACTACATTACAATGACAACTAAAAAGCAAAAAACTGAACACTCTGTCTGTATCCCGGATAACATGGATGGACATCACAAAGTGCATGGCCACCATAGAAGACGCCTAGGCTGACGCGAGGTAAAGATGTGTACAATCCATGATGACAATGTTGGTAAAGAGGAGTAGACAATATGGGTAGAGGAAGACATCACAACTGTCTGTCTGTCTGTCATTAAATTAATGCTATAATCTCTACCTATAAAGGCGACCTGTCTCCTCTCCACTTCCGTGTTGTATTGGCTCTATGACAAACGTGTGTGTCAACTGCGGCACTATGAAGTGGAAAGGAGAAGCACCTGGCATGTGTTGTCCCCCGGGCGAAGCCGGGTGTTGGAGCTTGTATATAATAAGAGGAAGACCTATGCCACAAGAATAGTCTGTATGCTGGTCTAAAGACACTGATGTTTTCGATGTTGTTTGGTAACTTGCATCATTTGGAGACAACATTTCATGCCTTTTTACAGAAACACTCACCTAATATTAGGAGTACTGTGATTAAGTTGACTGTATAATTGCACAGGTAGTTTGTAATAGAAATAGAGATGGAATGTTCTTCAATTTTGTATTTATCACTTGTACATAATATAATTGAGTGTATTAATTAGATGAATGCCATTATATCCAGTTTCTCATTAGTGTTTATGAAAAATTATAAGCATCTCTAGGTAGGGCTTCAGAATCATACAGGCTTTCTAGGCAAGTCGGCAGTTAATTTTGATGCGTGAGGACTCAAATATTACTAGGTCTACATTTCTGCAATTGTTAGATCCAAGAGATTGATAGATATATGTCGATACCAAATGACCATAGCGTTTATACATAACTAGACGCTTGTACCCAAACTGCTCCCTATGTCACTACACAAAACGATCGAGACAGACCTGCCCATATACTAACTACGCATATAATGCAACAATGATTAGTCACGCATTCAAAGAGCTTCCTCATGTGACTCTTCGTCCCCACTGGAACTGTATCGTGAGTGATTCTCACCTGGTAAAGTAAGCCATTGAGTTTCAGGACTCGAATTCTTATCTCTTTCGAGTTTAAGATTTTTTGTGGCTACAACATCGATCTGTTGGTACGGAACGGATCTCATAGGCCTCCTGGCTGGAACCCGTTCGTCCTCGGAAGGAAATTGTGGCTCCGCATATGTGACACCCGTTCTTGCAGATTTCGAGTCAAGTTGACCTTGAGCACATGTCTGTGTTCGTGGTGTAAGAACTTGTGGCTGCGTATATGTGCCACCTTTTTTTGCAACCATCGAGTCAGGTTCATGTGGAGCTGGTTTGTCCCTGGGTACATGCCCCACATGACCATATGTACGTGTATCTGACGAATGCTCTATGCTAGCTTTTACCAACACACCATCAGGTGCATTTACATATGCAACTGACGCTGTTGTTGTAACTTTAACATCTGTTGTTGTTTGTCCCCCTTCCTGTGTTCGATTGTCTAACAAACATAAACAACAACATTTACAAACAATCAACAACACCAAGCACTACAGTGTATGCATGTTGCCTATTATGCTAGATCTAGCCAAATCGCTTTAAACAGTCAATCCCTCAGTACTGACTGGTTCATTTCACTTAGCTATCATATGATCGGCAATCATTCAGCAAACTGGGTAAATACCTCGATGGGTGAATACCTAGAAATCTGTTAACTATACAAGTATGCCTCTGCCCAATAATGGATGACTGTAAGACAACGATATGTAAACTGCTTTGCCTCTTACACAGAAATGATAAGAGCAACAAAAACCATGTGAAAGGTACAAGTAGATGTTGTAGCCAATCAGTTTCATGTTACAGAGGCCTAATTAAAATGGATAAACATAATTGATTGTGTTTACTCAATTACAAAGAAGTTTACTATCACAAGTCAATACAGTCAGACCTCCTTATTCCGACCATGTTTGTCTCACTGGTTTCTGTCGGACTGATGCGACTGTCAGATGATCAATAACAAATACACAGTGACCATGTAAATTGGCTTCACGTGTACCTCTGTCAGAAAGTGAGGGTGTCGGATAGTCTCACATAGCCAGACCCTTTTCGCCGGCAGTATGAGGCAGCGAAAAGGGTCTGGCTATGCGAGACTAAGTGTCAGATTATTGGGTGCTGGAATAATGAGGTCTGACTGTAGTCACAATCAGACAAGGTCAGACTAAAACAAATTATCACCATTTCCACTGCGGCAAAGTACAAAGTCCAGAAGACTGTAAACGACTAAGCATCATGCTCTATTGTAAAACTTAAGCAGACTTGAATAATTTGTAATCACTAATCATTAATGTCTCAAAATTGATAATGTCTTTGGCTTCCCATGTATATTTACAATATCTGAGACACTGTTTGTGCAAGCATACTAGTGTAATCATTCCTGCGTTTTGTCTGTTCTTAGGCAAAAAACATAAATCTAGAACAATGATCAAGTTGATCTGGTATACCAAAATCTACTCCAATGACCAAATGAATGATCCATGAATAAAAGGTGAGTTCTATGATACTTCAGTTTAGAACACAGCTAACTACAATTTGCAACTAAATAACATTGTAGGGTTATGTGGGGAAACCTAAATAACGGGAATTTCTGAAACAACGCCAAGGACCACAATACGAAAATTGGGATTTTTATGGAAGAAAATCAGTTCCCATAAGTGCCTGGGAGCTTCATAGGAAACTATGGAAAAATGACTTGAATGAAGTGTGAGGCCAGTCCTGTATACTTGGTCTTTATTATATACTTAGGAGTACAACCAAACCCAACTGCCCTCCCTACACTTCTTGTCAGGTGTTTCTTTAGAGGCTAATTTATCCCTTCTGGTCAACACCCAGCTCACATGACACAAAGCTGATATTGCTTCCGAATTCTTCTTTTAGCCTTCTGACAGTGTAAGACCGCTGTCTGGTTGCCGTACCAATTCGTACACTGTAGTATAGTAACACACATTACTAAAATACGTACAACCTTGAAATATCGACCAACTCCGGACTGCATGGTCAAATTGCTCACCACATTCTTGATTCTCAGTAGCAGCCCATGGGCTGTAAATCCACTGGTCTGGGCGCTGTTTCAGAAATTCCAGATAAGTATATAAAATTAACTAAAGCAATAAAATAATAACAGTAAGCACATTAACTATGCTTCACTGGCTGCACGACAACAGTGGCCACCCTCTGAATCACTGTGAGAACAGCTTCATCAGTACTCCTAGACGTGCCATATAAAGCACGTGAATATTTGGTATATAATTTCTTTAGTTAGGCTCAGGGTTAGTTAGGGTTGGAGTCACGGTTAGGGTTAGGCACAAAAATTGTACCAATCAGCGACATAATCCTAATATTTAATTAGTGACTATAATTTCATATTGTTATTCAATCCTGTTTACAAAAGAAGTAAGAGTTCTTCCATGTATCTTGCGGGCTTGCCCAAACTGCTAAAAATACCATTCATGCTCCCAGCCATTGTTGTTGTAAAAGTATTTAGCAAAATGTGGTCAAACACTATTTCAGAAATGATATCATAGTAACAGTCTCAACAACAATGGCTCTATCTAAAGTACAGCAACCCACCGAAATTGCAAGTTAAACGTTATGAGTATTTTTTAGCATAATTTTATATACTCAGGATCATCTTATAAAGAGAACGAGCTACAAAATCACCATAGAAAACTAACTACTACTCCTTGGTCGTTAGCGTAAAAATCCACTTCAACATTTTGCAACAATTGAAGAATACACTTTTACTTTCACGTGAGATGTTAGACTTACTCCTTTTATTCCTCTTGTTTCGATAAACACAATAACATCCAACAAACACCAGCACACCACAACCAGTGAAAGAAACAGTGACTGAAACTGAAATAACCACAACTTTCTCATCATCTCCTTCACCTGCATTCAAAAAAACATAAAATTACTGAACACAATAAGATATATACAGTACAACGACTGCTACAGTTCATCAAGAAGCAAGTCAATAGTACTTTCATAAAATATCCTAACCACAACATAGACCCCAAACTATTGGAAAGAAATACGTTGACTTAATGCACAGCAATCAATAACATATAGGATAAATATGCAGATACAAATACGTAAACAACTAAAGAATAAACAGGTACCATTGAGCAGTAATTCATCACACTACTACTACTAGGAGTTCACAGCACAAGACTTTATAAGATTGTAGTTGTCAACCATGCTACTGTACTGATTACAAACTCTTGTGAAGGATAGCAATGATTCAACATCACCAACTCTGAGTCATCGAGCTGACAAAAAATCACAAAGAAAAGATATGAGAAAGCAACAAATCCTTTTACACAATTTCTTTGACAGGAGGCAACACTGAATTTTAGTTGGTCGACACTGCCTGAAATTTATCAGAATGATATAACAGTGTGCACCACAGCAACAAGAGCAGACATTGAGGGCTTATTCGATTGGGCTCTTTCAGCCTCTTCTGGAAGAGTCTGGAAGAGTACGCCCCTCTTCCAACTTCTTCCAGTGCAGAGCTGGTAGAGGTTGGAAGAGGGGCATGCTCTTCCAACTAGCAGCAGAGTTGGTAGAGTTGGCTCTTCCGACCATAGGGCAGAGCTATAGAAGTTGGAAGAGGGGTGTGCACATGGAGCCTTCTCTTGCTTCTCTTGCCAAGTGTAATTTTGCAGAGGTTTAAAGTAAGATATGCAAAAGAAAGTATCTCCAGAGAGAACACGTAACTCCAACAGACCAAGCAGTAACACCGTGATTTAGCACATATAGTAAGTACACACGGGTGCCTTGCACGGTGGACTAAAATGCTTCAAAAATAGAATGCTTCAAATATAAAATACAAGCTCCAATGCCCGGCTTCGCCCGGGGGACAACACCCGGGGGACAACACCCGGGTAATTCAGGCGTCAATTATCCAGAGTCATGTGAGACACGGCATTAAAAGTGAAATATATTTCTGTAGCTGTCACTTCTGCTACAGTTATGAGTGTAGCATCAACACCTTGTCCCATAATCAATTACCACATGCAAAGATAAGCCTCACAAATTAAATTGATTTTTATACATTACTAGCATGTGTACACGCAAGATTGTACATGATGGGCTATTTGTAAGAATAACAGTACATAGGCTTTGAAACCCGGGGCACAACCGTTCAACACTGCCATGCCCACCCTTTATCTTTGCGCAAAGAAGCTGCTATTAGAAAATGGTAGATGCACCACGGATGGTACACCATCACCAAAAGAACTAGAACTCTACTACAAAAATGACCCTGAGTTATCTCGACTGAAATGCCAGCTATCAATGCTTTCAGATGTTATCCGAGTCAGAAATCAAAGCTTGAAAACAATCTACCAACTACAAAAGTGACAATGTAAGAACAATATGTTATCATTGCTGCAATTTCTCTCAGTACTAAGATGCTTTCAGAAGTTGTTCGTTTGATTACACTTTTCTACACCACTGTATTACTGTCACCACCTTTACTGCTGAGAGACCACTTTCAGCACTTAGGAGACTGAAGACATACCTGAGAACTGCAATGAATCAGGCAAGACTAAATCATGCAATGTCCCTCTGTGTGCACAAGGACAGAGCAGATAAGATTAATTTAGCAAATTCCTCTAGAAACGTTACTGAGAGAAGAAGGAACTATTTGGTCATGTTTAGTTATTATAGTTCAACATCATGGCTAACAATGTGTGCAAGTGCACATGTGCTGATACACAAAGTACTGCGAGATCCTCCCCCCCCCCCCATTGTAACCACTTTCCTACACCTATGCAGTAGTAATGTAAGTCCTGCTGAGTCTACATGTCACATTTGACATGCAGTGCACGGATTAGAAACAGAATGACTTTTAAAAAAGAGATATATTACTACACCATGCTCATCTAGAGAGACCCTTCCTACCTTAAACAACTCCAAAGCCAGTACAAACTTTGGTCCCATGGGAAGCTTCCTAAGAACAGCCTCAAAACACTACGATCAAGTTGTTCTACAAATTTCAATTTGTTAGTACTAGATACGCCGTGACAAATCTGTACATCAATCTGTACAGTAAAGTGACAGTTGACTCAACTAGACAGATTGCAAGTAAAGAGGATGTTGACAATGTCACATGGTCACCCATCAGTGCTAACTGAGACAACAGCAATGAGCTTGTATAACTTCATCACACCAGCTGCTTCATCAACTCATCAACTCATCAACTCATCACAATTTGTGCTATTAAACCACGTTTCATTTCTTACCTTTATCTTGGCTTGATATTTGAAATGTGACTGGTTTCCCTATTGGACGTTCCTGTGATTGATCTACTGCATACACTTGAACTGTATAGTTTGCTCCTGCCCCCAGTCCCGTTATGGTAATAGTTACAATACCATTCTCAACAGAATATGATGACTGGAGTTCGTCAGCAGACGCTACGTCTTTAACAATGTATTTGTCAATTTGACAATTCAAGTCAGGAGCCTTTACTGCCAGTGTTATGGTGTCATCAGACAATAATACTTCTTTGGCTGCTCGCGGCTGCAATAATGGACCTTACAAAACAACACAACATAATGTATTTTATGAGACTAAACAACAATTAAATACAAGCAACTACTCACAAATACACTGACCACAGCGTGTAGAGCAAGGCTGAGTAGCAGGAACACTAGCACCAACACAATTTCTTGCAACAACCTTTGCATAATATGTTGTTCCACCAGAAAGACCTGGCACAGTAACCATTCCACCCTTCTGTGTCAACTCAGAATTGTCAACCACAAACAGAGTCTTTGAATAAGCTGTCTGTGTGAAATTCAGATCTCTACTCAGTACTACAGCATAATGTGAGACGTCGTCACCACCATTGCTGCTGACTACCCAAGCTATTGCTACACTTGTATTTGTGGTCAACGTGGGATTACATTGAAGTTTAGGCTGCTTTGGGACTACAACAAAACAATACCAACATATTTACAAGTACAGGTAACTACAAGTGCAAGTAACTAATAAGTCATGAACACACCAGACAGTGTAGTTGCTTTGACTGTCGTCGACATTGGTCCAATACTATTTGTTGCTTCCACGTCTATACAATATGTTGTGTTACCATCCAGTCCTGGTATTATGTAACTGCCTCTTTGCTGTGTAAATCTAGCATTGTTTGATACCATCCATGTCTTTGAGTTGAGCAATGTAGTTGTAGTATTACTACAACCTTTCCTCCATCTCAGTGTGTAATTGCTGATGTCGCGTCCACCATTACTGTACACAGTCCACGTAACCAGTAAACTGTTATTATTGTTATAACAAGAGGTGTTTACAGACACATCAATTGGACGACCTGGAGGAGCTAAAATATACCAGAATTACGTGTACATGTCAGTTAACAACAAATTTGTCACATAACTCACCAAGTACAGTTATTACTTGAGTTGATGTATTACTTCCCAGTGGATGCTTCGCATATGCTGTTACTGTAGTATTCCAGCTTTTATCAACAGTAAAGACGTACTGTACGTGATTGTTCTCATTCACTGTGACAGTTCCTATTGATTTGTTGAGATTTCCGTTAGATGATGAGAAGAGTACAACATTATTTCGACTCAGACGTATTTCAGTTGCAGCTGGAACTGATGACACGTTGATGACTAAAGTTCCTAGTTCTTTAGATACAAGTTCATTGCTTGGAATAACACTAAGACTGACACCATCAAAATCTAACAAATGGAACAAAACAGTTAGTCTAGTGCAGAATAAAGTGAAAACAGTATACACTCTATACTGCAGGTATATCAGTAGCTTAAGTGTTGATCTATAATTACAAAATTTCATTACTTACATTGTACAGTCAAATGTGCTGATGAAGTGATTTTGTCAAATTCATTCTCAAGAACACAATCATAACGGCCACTTTTGTCCCTTGAAATTGAATATACTCTAATAATACTTGTCCTTGCATTTGGAAAAGGTGGTGGCTGCTCTTTTACTGTCTCCATGTGACCATCATTGTTGGTAAATGTCCAGCTAAAGGTCGGTTCAGGTTCTTTCTGAGCAAAAGTGCAGTTGAATTCTACAAAGTCTGCACCCTCGTTCACAGTTTGATCAACAGGAGGAATTTTCACAGATGGAGCAGCTACAACCAAGCAAACAATTGACAGACACTCCGTAATAAAAGTCAGTGCCTACTATACCATAACTGCACATAAATGCACACATGCCCATTCACTCCTAGTAGTAAGTTATATCCTGCTATTACAATTGGAATTCTCAATAGTTCAATAATGATTATTGTAACTCATTACAACAGGTAAACAAAAAAATGACCATTGGATTAATTGTGACATTTCTCGCTGAATCAAGTAATTTGCTTCTAGTTAACGTTAGGTCAAGCTAAAATTAGGTAAATTTTAGACTTGCCAAAGCTTTTACATTCAAATTAGAGTGACTATAAAAAGGCAGCAAACCATTGCATGCCTTCTTTCCTTGACATCCTGTTCTTTGTCAATGTCAAGACAACTGTTTCAGCCACCAGTAAGAAGAAACAAGACTTCGTAAAGTCACATGATTTAGAAAGTAGAGTACTCAAAATGTATAGGGGTTTACTGACATCCAGTCTGTGACTATGTACATAGCCGGCTAGCTGGCTGACTATATATGTCCATCACGATCATAAATGTGCCACGCCTTTAGTTCAATCCAAACACATAGCGATATTTGTAACCGATCACACATGACAACCAGACACAATCGACAAACCACCAATCAGATCCACAAAATGTTAATAAAAGAGTTTTAGTTTTTACCAGAACAGTGTAATTCATGTTTGTGATTACCAGATCGTGTTGAAATTGAACAGAACTGACCTGTCTGCACTGCTAACCCAAAATCAATCACTCTTGTGACTTATGACAACTATACGAGAACCTAACATTACATAACCAGAAGCGATATTTATGTGCTGTATGTGGTAGGTACTGTGTAATGTGTTATTTTCGGTGTTATTTTATTTTCAGTAAATTTGCTGTGACTTTTCTTTACCTAAAATAAGATCAACACCTAACATTTTCTAAGTACTGCACTTCACGTTTAGAAGGTGTCGATAGAATGAAAGTAACTCGAATACTTCACAAACCCCTGAAAGTTTTGCACACAACGATGAGAACCGTTTGCTTGGAGAAACAACGAGCCTCCCAGAGCAACTCACAAATGCAAGATGCAAAGCAAGTGCAGCATGTTCATGACCCCATAGGTAGTGGGAAAGCAGCACTAGATCTCACGTGACACCCAAAATCTCTTCTACTTCTGCCACACCAAATGTGTTCCTCGTCTTACCAAAATTAGGTTACAATGCAAGGTATTAGCTTTTTGAAATACCAAAATTTTAAAACACTAAAAATAACACATTATACAATAACTCCATGACTGTACTTTGACAACTACCTGTACTGACTATTTACGGACTTTGCAGTCATGTAAAACAACAGTCGCTTTGTACGATTTTAGATAAATTTTACAAGTAGTGTGCTTGAAAGCAATCTACATTTGTAATTTTTCATGACAATCCTATCAAAATACTCACAAGGCTAATAGCTGTAGAAGTGAGGGCGTAAACACAGCTTCAATTATTAGTCAATGGCCAATAACAAGAAAGCATAAGTTTAGACCATGAGAACAAGCTGCCCTCTGTGCAGCACTATGCCTGTTAGTTTGGAAATGTGTATTCAAGTTGTGTCCAGATTAAGTCCTAATTTGTTAATGGATAGTTTATATGACCCACTTCATCAATTATGCTGTTCTTCGGAAAAGTGTAGGCTGACGAGTGCACCACGAATCTAGCCATCGCGTTAGAAACGTGCAATAGCCTCGGTGTTCCAGTTGCTAGTCACAAAGTGGAGTTTCCACGCACATCCAAAACCTTTCTGGGCATCGAGCTGGACACGCAGCAAGGGATTCTTCGGCTCCCGGAAGACAAGCTCGCACGCCTGCGTGTCATGCTGCAAAGCTGGACAGACATGCGAACCTGCACGAAGCGCGAGCTGCGATCGTTGATTGGCATGCTGCAGCACGTTGCCTCGGTGGTCAAACCAGGACGCATCTTTCTTAGAGGACTGATCGACCTTTCGACAGTGCCAAAGCGGCTGCACCATTTGGTACGGCTGAATCGAGAGGCGCGTTCAGATATTGGCTGGTGGGCTAGGTTCGCGGTCGGCTGGAACGGTTAGGGTTTGCTAGCAGCCGTCGGCCGCCTTCTTCCTTCAATAGCTGTGCAATCGTCGGCGCACATTCCAGGGTCTCGGAACGCAGTCGCGGACGTATTATCGAGAAACTTCGACCCAGCTCCGCGGTCAATGTCACTAGGCGCCAACGTCGACTGGACATCGGACAGCTGGAACGATCGGTTTATCGCTTGTTTGGCGCCGGGCTAGCTCCGTCCACATTGCGCGCATACCAGTCGGGATACTCTTGGTATCAGCGGTTCTGTCAGCGAGCCGGGATCACATCAATCCCAACAACAGAACAGACGTTATGCTTGTTCATGGCGTTTCTAGCCGAAGAGGGGATTGCGCACTCAACCGTTAAAGGTAACCTGTCAGCGGTGCGGCACGTTCACATCAGGCAGGTTTGGGGAACCCATTTGCAGTGTCGCTGCCGCGTCTGGAACTAGTCTTACGAGGCGTCAAGCGGTCGACGGCAGGTCCCAGACGGCAATAGCGCTTACCAATCACGCCGGAAGTGTTATCCAGGCTGAGAGGCGTATTAGTCCGTCGGCCAACACCAGAAAGCGACAAGTTGCGTAGCCCCCCCCCCCGAACCCAGGGAAGTTTCCGTAGTTGCAATCGTCGAAGAGAAGCCACGCGAGAGCATTTACGATTGTTTGCCGTCTTGGAACGGGGCCGTTTCTGAGTAAGAAGGATTAGATTGACTGAGGCCACGCCCACGCAAATTCGCAGCAACGGCAAACCGAGAGTAAGAGACGAACTTGGTCCCATGCATAAGGTCTATAGGCACTAGCTATATCACGCGAAGGCTTAAACTAGTGCAGCTGTCTTTTGTAGAGCTGGAGGTAATGAAGTGCGGTCTCTAGATAGTATTTCTCACATTGCCAGTAGTTCTGTTGATGAAAGAAAACTCCTACATGGTTGTTACACTCGTGCTGCTGCGTTTGACTGCCCTGCAACAGTAACGTGACCTCGAGCGTTCGGAAAGACAGTAAATACCACGCAAGTCGTGACAAACTCCCGGATGTACGGCACGTACCTTGTAATACTAACTATCTAGACGTTAGTACAAGTGTACAATATTTAACATAAAACCATCGAAAGCGGGTCGTAAGCGTTACTGACATAAAGTGCCTAAAGTTACGGCTGTACTAAATCGCTCAGAGTCATTTTAGTCATTATCTAGTGGACTAATGATTTCATATAGGAACTACACTTAATTAATGAATAACCAATGAAATGTACAGAGCCACCTACTCATCATGTTCATCACTAGAGTTTGCATCAAAATTATCGGCTTCAAACTCATTTGCAGATGCTATAGTGGAAGCCGGCTGCAAAATTTCACGTGGAATTGGGTTTTCGCAATTGTCGCATTGGCACACATCTGTACATGGTAAGCAGCTTCGCTGGCAAGAGCAGCGCTTAGAGCTGCACCCAGTTTTACAGCTGCAACCGATCAGTTCAAAACGTCGACATGTGCCGGTGGCTTCGTCGTCCATTCAATAGTTACCTCATTGTCATCACCGATCTGCCAACCTTGATTGTGGAATGATGGTATATCAGGATTAGCTTCCATTGCACGTCGCCATATACCAGCCTGATAATTTGCTCGTTTGATATGCATCTTCAGAGCGTCTTGGGCAGGAGGAAGCCGTGCTGATTCTGCAGCTCGTGCACAAAATAAAGAATACCTCACAGTATTAATGTCGGTGGCGACGTCATGGTAACTGTACATCTTACAAACGTAAGGTTGACATTTCTTAAACAATACATCTATGTTACTGTCGAAGCTTTTTCCAATTAGCTGCATAGCAGTGCAAAACGACTCATTCTTGTTTAGAAGTTCTAGCGGTGCAACTTTGCCTTTACCTGCGAAGGCGCCGGTTGTATCACAGTCTGTGAACGCATGGTATCCTGGCAAGGCTAGGCAAAGCACTCTCCCGAGACTTCTTCCTACTTGCGTCAAATTGATGAAGCGGCGACGATTTTTTGTACCCGTGAGAAACACGATAGTTGCCGGTATATCGAAACTGTGAGCAGTGGCAATAACCGCTACGTCCGTGTCAGGAGAGCATATGCATACTGCATTGTGGCCGGTCATACTGGCATGAGAGGCGTGCAAAATCAAGCGAGTGTCCGCTTCTTCGTGATTGCAATTCAACGCCGACACACATTCCTTGATAAGCTGGCTTTCGGATCCACATTGTAATCGAAAGCAATCTGGACCATCTGTCCAGTAGAAGCAATTACCACGGTAACTCAAAGCGTGTGTAACGTAGTCTTTCGAAGACCATTCTACTGCAAGAAAGTGAAGTAAATCTGTCTTGTTTTCACAGTTGGCTAGAAACGTTTTCCATTGGATGGGTGTTTTTTTGAGCAGACGACAGTATTCGAAGACGAACCGACCCTCGAGTCTTGGCTCTCGCTTGACGCTCACCAGCTTTAATAGAAGGACTACGATACTGGTCGACAACAAAATCAAGTCGTGCTCCAGGAGCTGTCAGGTAGGTCTTCATCATAGAAAACGGTTGCTCTGCGATGCCACCAAAAGTAGAAGCAGGGTGAACTAACGTTTGCAACAGCGCCATAGCATCAATTATGAAAGCAGTTTAGGACAGAAATTAGGACAGCTCCTTGGCGATGCCATCAGGCTGACCCGGTCCTTGCTGCACTTCTAATAAAATTCTTCTGTCTTTTCTGATTTCCGCTGCGTTTGAAATAGCCGAACATGCAGAAAAGGTAGTAACTCTGCTTAAAGACTGTCGTTTCCCTCGAACTTTTTTTGTGCTCTGTCGACAAAACAAACATAGTTTGATGTCGGTTGGCGAGACAAGTCTTCTGGTCCCACGAACGGTTGCAGTGCTGCCCATTGCTTGAGGTGCCTCTGGGTCCTCTGACTGTGCTATCGAACTACTTTCATAGATGCTAACATCTCGGCTGCGCCGAAGTTTGTCTAAAGCCTTTTGTTTGTGTATGCTTGGTAGCATTGTCTGTGATAAGCTCCTATCGGTTTCGATTCATCTGTGCAAGAATTCTGTAGAACCGTAAAGACGTCGTCTAAGCGAATGCTTGCTGCATGTTGCAACGTTCTCCGACTGGTTTGCGTAAAAGCCGTGAGAGGACCGGTAACATCATGACGAATATGGCACAGGCAGTGCTCAGAGTCAATCTTTGCTATCTTTGCTCTCTGCACAGACATCCGATGATATTCAAAACCAAACCGCGAAATGATTTCGAATTCGAGATCTGTCAAGGTCAACAATAATGCAACAATAAATCTCTGACGTTCGGTTTGGTAGATAACCGTTCAGTGACAACTTTACCTCTGATACCGTTGAAAGCCGAGTTAATTAAAGCCGAGTAAGGACACTCGGTCGAAAGGAGACAAGTAGTTTGCTCACACCTAAACTAATGTAGGTAGGCCCCGATGCGAAGTGCACGAATGAATGCCGTCATTGTCCCACCGTGATCTCGGCGTGATAGCGAAATCCAGGCAGATATCGGCGGTATTACGCTGCCGTGTCCGGTAGTTACGATCACGGATCCGTACACCTCGGCTCGTTCACCACGTGTTTCCGTGAACCTCGGTTTTTTCACGGCGCGTTACTAACCTGCGCGACTGGATCACGGACGTGAACGTGATTAGCTCGTAAAACGCGCTTTCCTTTGATTTACATGTAAACGACACGCGGAATTATCTACAAAAGAACCGTGGGACGTTTTTGAAAGATCGAATGACACTAACGTTGTTTCCACGGTGTTAGAAATCTACCACGTCTAGATGCTCGTCTATGCATCGCTCTAGGGATGAAATTTAAGATTCGTATAGAATGTGCACTATTGTACGTGTACCAGAAGCTTATACGATGGTTGCTTATGTTTTTAGTCATTTCTTTACAGACAGCATATATCCTTTGTCGGCAAGACAACTACGTTCGGGAATGCTTAATCAATTAGCAAGTTTCGGGTAGTTGCTAGGAGTATTTGACGCTTCATTCCACCGCTTACCTCTAGACCAATCGAACAGCAGTGATAACGTTGTTGTGCATTTTCGACTGCGCGGCGGTCATAAGTTCTTGCTCCAGCTGTCTGCATCGCAACTCTATCTAACGTCACTGCAATGGCTAGAAGATTTCGTAAAACTTTCGAGAAATTTGACGGACTACGGACGTACGCAGCCGAGAGAATCGGTACGAGAACAAAATCAGAAAACGGTGTTTCGGAAGATCACCGTGTCTAGCGGTTTTTAGACTTTGAAAAACAGTCGACGGTAGTTATTCTATGTCGTATTCTAGCTTTCTTTACATTGGAATAGCCGCATTCTAAGAATAATAAATGTATAAACTGCAATACAATTCCTGGCGTGTCTCTGCCGTAATCCGTCGAAATCCTGGGCGAATACCAGAGGGATTTACTCGTTAGTCCGCTGTATACTGTACCAGTACCAATGTAATTACGAGTAGTTGCAGCCGGTGTCACGGCAGAAATCCGCTGAAATACCCGTCGAATACACCCATGTTTTCACAACGTAATTCGCCTGGAATTACCAGCCGGTACCACGGCGTGCACTTCGCATCGGCGCGAAAGCTCTTACTTATATATTGCTAACTGGAAGTTCATCTAGACCACAATCTGGAAGTGAATGCTCGTATTTACTTTGAACTTTTAGCACTTAAGTCTTCATCGTCCGGCTGCGATGACGACTTTCATTTAGTCTGGAAGTGAATCTTCATTTAGTGCTCTTGTATTACTTTAAACTTCTAGCACCTAATTAAGTCGTCATCGTCCAGTTAAGATGACGTCTATCATCGAACTAAAACCACAATCTTGGAAGTGAATCTTACATGTAGTGTCCTTGCACTGAACTTTGAGCATTTAAATCTTTATTGTCTAGTTAAGATTACGTCTTTATACGTGTAGCAACCTTTTCCTTACGTCATACACTCATATAACATCGTCTAAAGAAACATTGTACTGCACCAGAGAGTTCCATCATGGTACCGGAAGTAGTCATTACGCCTCCGTATCACAATTCTTTACACGAGGTTACGTAAATAAACGCAGATCATCGTCTGTCTGGCGTGTTAAGCCTGGTTCACAATATGACGCCGACGCTCAGCTGAGCGCCAAACTTCAAAGAAACCGCTTAGACGTCGGCGGCATCCTTTGATGTTGACGGCATCCTTTGATGTTGACGCCGACGTCAACGCTGGAATAGGATTCATTCCTATTATTGACGTCGACGTGGACGTCGACGTCAATATTGTGAACCAGGCTTTACTTGTTTCCCACACGTTCAGAAAATAATTTGGACTCTTTTGAAGCCAGCCAAATGACTAAACCGACGAGGTTATGAGGCCAAGTGTCTGAGACCGGAGGTTGGCAAGAGTACTACAGAAAGACCGTTGATTTCGATTCGTAGGAGAACAGCAGACACCGTTTCATAGTCCACAACAAGGTAGCTGTGCAGCGCTCTCATTCTACGTAATGCCTGCTTGCCTGGACATCTAGGCTTTTTGTTGGCAGCCTAATTCGCATTGATACGGCTTTCTGTTTGCTTACAGTTTGTTCTACTGCTGCTGTAATAGAAGTTGAACTGCTAATGAGCAATCTGGTTTAGTTTAGGTCTCAAGGAAGGTTGACAGACGCACAACTCAAAGGTTTCGTCATCGCGTGTCATGTGATCACGTGTGATATCATAAGCTATTGGGCTAATGCTGCGAGCTAACATATTCACAATGGATGCTTTATGCCTCAGTCGTTTGCATGATGCGTTTTTACCCGTTTTGAGAGCTCTGCCGACTACAGAGTTAGCAAGCTCGCTGTACTGACGTCTGTGCCACGCTCCTAAATTTTGTTGACGTGCGGCTACCTAACGGCCCCGGTATGGAGAGGCAAACAAGTGCAGTTGGAGTTCTGTCATACTGCTTTATCTTTTAGAGTTATCAAAACTTCCCGGGCTTGGGGGCTACACAACTTCTTATAAAAGCGTCTTTTGGGGGGTTGGCCGACGGACTATATGGGCCCCAAGAGCAAATGAGCGGGACATTGTGATGCTGTGGGCGGCATGTTGCTTGGCGTTCTTTGGCCTTTTGCGCAGCGGAGAGTTGACAGTGCAGTCCTACAGGCGTTTGACTCGTCGGTCCATCTGACAGTTAGCAACGTGGCGGTGGATTCCCGTCAGAACTCGTCCCTCATGAGAGTCAGGCTCAAGCAGTCAAAAAACGGATCCATTCCAGCAGGGTGTAGACATTCATCTTGGGAGAACGGGTTCTGCACTATGTCCTATTACGGCGATGCTGGCTTATCTCGCCCGCGAGGTCAAGAGGCCGGCCCTTGTTTCTGGGCTCGGATGGAACGCCTCTGTCTAAACAGCGTCTTGTCAGAGAAGTGCGGGCAGCTCTAGAAGCCGGGGGCGTTCAGCCGGACGGCTATTAGGGTCACAGCTTTAGAATTGGAGACGCTACGACAGCTGCGAGACAAGGAATGGAGGACTCCACGATCCAGACGCTAGGGAGGTGGAAAAGTGAGGCGTACAAGCGCTACATAAAACTCGACGCTAGGACGATAGCGGCGTACTCACGGACACTAGTAGCTCCCCGCTAGAGATCAAGCGGTTATAAGCTGGACAATGACGTGCAGTAGCATGGGCCATCTAGCCAGCGACCATATAGTTGTGTTGACGCGGGTATGTAGGATGTGACTCAGTATATATATATATTAA
>NW_026912663.1:0-35000 GCF_963422355.1 Corticium candelabrum | reverse complement strand
CTACAGTACTTATAATAAGCCTAGATACGTATTCTAAACTACTAGAAAGTTTGCATGTTTACTTCCATGACAGCTAGGGTAACAAATACGTAGTTCCGAGCTTGCAATTGGCGACAGCTGCAGGTTTCCCAAAACTTCATCACCAACTGCCTGTTCATGATCAAAAGGTGGATGTTGGGATGAGTACTGCGTTGGTAACGTGGCGCGACATACGGATCTGGAATTCCTAAGATTACGAAGCCGTCGCGATCGTCTAGATGCACAGTAGACAAAAATTTATCCCCAAAATGCATACAACAGTGCAAAACGATAAACACTTACGCTGTGTTACATTCATGGCGTTCTATTCGCTGCCGAATGTCTTGCATAATACAAACTCTACAGTAAACTTTGAATACAGGTCTGTCAACATATTTATGTCTACTACATCATGATCACAAAAACCTTATAATGTTGACATTACTTTTTTAATCGAAATTTAGCTCATAGAAGCTTATTTGTACGTCTCCTCTAGAGAAGGTCTTGCCAATACTATATAGGCAGCTAATCGAACTTCAGCCTAAAGAATGCACGATGTAGTTCACTTAATCAATTTTCGTCAATCATGCACCACATAAAATGATAGCTAGATTCTTAATTGCCTACCGTGTATTGCAAATAGTTTTTGTTGCTTTTCACCAGTTTTAGCAAACCATCCATTCTTGGCACGAAGCGTCTAATGACAGCTCAATACCTATCAACTGCAAATGTATGTTGCGTAGACCCTCCCATGGGCGGAACCTTCATTTCACAGATTGACGGCTCCGTCAAACCATTAGTCTCTAGCCTTGTGTAGTACTCTGTATACGTCTTACACACATTTGCATGTACTAAGCGGCTGTATTATTCTTAATTAATTAAAAAGATGCATGTTCAAGAGCTCATATACGAATGTTAAATGATGGAGTGTAACTACACAGTGCACTTGTCATTATGACATAGCGATGTTGCGAAAATCAACATTTCTAGAATGACGTAAATAGACGTAAAATATGAAGACATGTATATTATCGTAATTTACGATCTCCGTAATTTACGTCGCAAAGTGCATGCGCAAAGCTACACTTCATACGTAAAATAAGACCAAGGATCGTAAATTACTTAACAAATTCCGATTTTCGTAATTTAAGTCGATTTACGAGCGAGCTGGCCAGTAGAGTTAACTGTACATGTCTGCCTGAATCTATTTCCAACAATCTTGAAGTTGCGAGAGATCTGTGTTCTTTGCGTTTAAGCTGAAGAAACTTGGGTGAGACTGAAGCAAGTTGCGTATGTGTTGGCAACTCTGCATAACTTTTATAGTCAAATAATTATTGTAAACCGCTCACATTAATTTCATAACGTATTTTTTCATCGAGGTGTGGAGCGGCCTTTGGTGGAAAGCAGACGACAACTAGCATCTTTTATTAGACTTCCGTTTACAGCTGTTGGTCTGGATCTTATCGAATATTGCTTTCAGGTCGTTAAAGCGCATAATAAATATAGCCTCAGTTAACATGTATGGCACTGTCGTGCCTACGGAAGATTAGACTATATCACAATCTAGACAGCAACTGCATTACACATCTTACTGATGGAGCAACCCAAGCGATAGCGCCCACTCGTTGCTTGAATTCTGTTTAGCATGTTCTGACGGTGAATGCTCCTAAGCTGAAAGACATGTAAATTATTTTAGTTTGTGTAACTACGGTACGTAGTTTACAGTAGGTACATGCGTGCAGGTAAACGGACTGTTGCGCAATACTATGTAGTGTTATGTGATTACCATTAGCGTAGATGTCAATGCATAGGCTAGATGTCCGTACAGTAGTCTTACCTGAAGGTGACGCCATTGCAACCAAGGAAGGTTTGTTAAATCGCGACGACTAAGAAGAACGCAGCAACATCGTTCGTGTGCTTGGCTCGAAAGTAACGTTACAATTGATTAGTGCAAAGAGACAGCTGGTACACAGTCAGACCTCGTGATTCCGACAACGTTAGTTTCTTAGTGTGTCAGATTATCGAATAATTCGACTTCTAATTTCATTATCTAAGTTGTCAGACTAATCTGATGATAAAACTCATAATTACATTTGGTTACTTATTTCAATTCTACGTTGATGTGCGCGTACAACACTAATATGTTGCAGTTTAATATGTAAAGATATGACAGCACGAGTCTCATCATTGCAAGATGGGAAATATTGTTCCTTAAAGGTTGTTATCTAAGATAAAGTGTGAACTGCAAAAGGGGAATAGGACAAGGTGAGAGTTGGTGGATCACTTTCATCATCTTCATCTTCATCTCTCGTCCATATCTGTAGCAGTAACCAATTCTACAATTTTTTCATTAGTCATAAAGTGGCCTGTTTCAGCATGTGAGTCAACACTGACAAAGTCCCTGGCTGACATCTGATTGGGCAAACTTCAGATTTTCTTGCTTGTAAATACAGATTTGGCGCTTCTGCTCTCCACAGATCCACGCGTCTCCGCTTGGCAGCCATGCGTGAGACAAGTGCAATGCAAATATTACATTGCGCATGCGTATGTCGCATTCCCTAGCCATATTTTTGTGTCATAGTCGGAATCCGAGTGTCAGACAAATGAGACAAAATCCAATACAAAGTGATCCGTGGAAATTGGTTTCACGTACATCTTTGTCAGAAAGTGCGGGTGTCGGATTATCGAGTGTCAAAATTTACCGAGGTCTGACTGTCTAACGATGAATGATAGTATCTCAGTAGATGCTCAATCGCAGAGTATGTAAGATATTTAGTTCATCATGCATATTTGGCGCAACGGATAACTGAACGCCAGAGACGGATAATTGGACGCTGGATACGGATAATTGAACGCAAAATACTATAGTAAAACCATAGCCCTCCTAGCTCTTAATCCCCCGTTTTAGTTAGGCCAATTGCACTACCTCAGATCATATGTCTTACATTACGTCGCCTCCGTTTAGTACACTGGTAGCCGTTTCTGTCTTTCCGAAAAGGTGTCTTGCTTTCGCTCAACAAACTATACTTCATAAGAATTGCTAATAAATTTTCTTTTGAATGAGCCTACTTTCATCTGTCTACGTTGTAGCAATTTCGAGAAATCGGATTTTCTATTGAAGTCACGCCTTGTGACGTTGGATTCTATTTCCGGCCTATTTCCGGCCACATCACTTAGACTTTGCATAATCAGCCTTCTGAGCTTCTTTAACCTATCAAAATATTTCATCCGTTAGACACACTATTTGGGCGTGTTTAATGTAAAGGCAAATGTTAGCAGCATGCGGCTTCGTCATAATTTTTGCCGGCGCGACTACAGTATCCCATCAACCCTAAAGTTCGTTCACGAATGAGAGCGACTAGTCGAATGTAGGGTACACCCTAAGGCGTGGCGTAGTCCTTGTGTAAACGGATGTTATGTTGTCACAGGAGGCAATTATAGAAACTTTGTTTCAGAGCGTATGGTGTCAATGACAAATTAGGTAACTGTATTGTTACGTGAAAGTGTACGTATGAACGTATTGCCTTTGTCTGCCTCGCTGGCTTGAAACGCTGTTTGTTTCATATGGAAATGATATAATAAAAATTTTATTTTTGCTATAAGACATAACAACAAACCTGGATGTTTCTATGCGCTTACTGGTTTCATGTGTCAGTTGCCTCTTTTAGGAACAAGATACATACACTCTTTCACTTCTGGTTCAGAGAAGCGTCTGGAAACAACGAAAACTTGACAAATATGACAATATCAGAACCAAATTGACCAGCCATTTAGTGCATTCTTGAGCGTTGATGACATCTTTATGAGGATTTTGACTTTCCTGCTTCCTCTGACCTACAGTTATGCTGCACAGCACAACACAGGGATTGGTAGGTTTACGATTTAAAACATCAAGCGTCTGTGCAGAGAAGGTCTAACAAACGTTACTGTGGAAAAATGGGCAAACTGCGTTAGACACGTACGTAAAAAGGTGGAGAAGCAGTACAGGACAATACACGGTGACAGACGACGTTGTAGAGCAAATTTTCATTAAATTCGAAGTTGGTCTTGAATCAGAAGATTTGTCGTCGTCTGAAATTGAAAGTTTAAAGATGAATAGTAGAAACGGATCTTACACGCACTCTTTCCTAGATAACTGACACCCAAACTGGGAAGTTTACTATGGGTGCGTTCGAATACTAGTTCAAGAACTGCAATAGTGGGGGAGAAAAGTTCTATAGCGTTCGGTTTGTAGATCTGATAGTTCTAGAACTGTCAAAACAGTTTTAGCAGTTCTGCCTAGCGAGCTAGAATTGTTAGAACTGTCATGCACTACATGCAAAATAGCTCAACGGTGAGTGCAATTAGATTCGGCAAATGAAGAGCTTTCAATTGATACAAATATTTGCCCGGAGGGTAACATCTCTGTTGCGCAAATGGCCACATTCCAACAGTCTCTCTAATGATGAACGCACTATAGGTTGCATGTGACGTCTCGTGATCTATAAAACCGAGGTTAGCTAGAAACCTCACAAGGTAAGTCAGATGATTATTAGAGAAGTGCGATATCTTTTCAGTAAGCGTTTCATTAGCTGTGGTGCAAGTTTGGCCGTTAGCCGTTAATTGTATTGGAGGGATGCATCTCACAATACACTAAACTATTGTATTTATTTTTTTGTATTGTATTTATTGTATCAATTTCTTTAAATATCAATTTCTATAAATATCAAATTTTATAAATATCAATTTACATAAATATCAATAACATGCTCTTAAATTTCATTTCAAATATTAATTAATCAATTAATTATTGTGTAAAGCAGGCTTCCCTCTTGTCATGTTAATTGAGGTCGAGATATTATATATGTATATATCTACATATGTAAATATTTATATATATACTAGATACATGACCTGTCCTTCGTACGATCAAAGGACTGTAATGTTATGATAGAAGACTCAGTTTGAGCGCGCAATTTTTTGGTAGCAATCGAAACACTACCTGTGTGGATTAAGCTCAACTGACTGGTGTGGGCGTCTATTCGAATAAACTGGAATGTGATAATTAGTTAATATCCCGATGAACACAAATGAACTCTTAACCATGTGTCCCATTCCGAAAAGTTTGCAGCGACTTTCCCTTTCAAAGATATATATCTGGGCAACAGAAACTTGAAAGTCACATGCAGTTTTTTCCTTTCCCATAAGATACATGCAGTACAGTGCAGCTTGACATGCGGGCATGCATGATTTAGTGCACTGCTTGCTCTCTTTTTTCGATGTTTTCACACTCACAGTGTATCGCACGATGCAGGAAATATGTAGGTTGGATTCAGTGCAAATGCAGTCACACGTCTCTTCAGTGAGTCTTCTCGGAGCCATTTCAACACTCTCATTGGATGTTATAACTTCAAAGACATTGCTGCCGTTGCAGGCAACAAGCGTATCGAATGTGGCAGGTATTCGGTGAGCGTATTCGATAAAACCAAAGGTAGGCATATTTCTACATACCCAGCTATACTACACAAAAATATCTTGTCACTTTTGACGTCGCCGGTAATAAACGACATGCTCCATGCATCCTGTCTGAGGTCAGCTTTTTGCTTTGGATGTAGTTTGATGTTTAAGATAAACAAATCAATTACAGCCAGCTCAGATAACGAAGTCTGATAGAACTGCTGGATAGCTAGAGCATTGTGACGTAACAATGGCATATGAACAAACAATGGATATTGAAAGTGAGCATTGCATTTTTAGTTATGAGAAAACAAAACTATGCCATGAGATTGAGTTCACGTAAGGGAATTTCCTTCAAATTGAGTCTATCATGGGCATTCAGTTTCTTTCTTGAACAATAAACAGCATCATGTCGTTGCACAATGCACCCCAAAAGGGGACCCGACTAAAAACTGGAAGACGCCGCCATTTTTCCCATTTTCTTAACCATGTCGAGTTACGCCTGTACCCCAAATTATAGCCTTATGTGTGATCAAGTCTAGCCGGCTATCAAACTTATACATATAGAAACACTGCCGATTTTGTATAGTGGTATAAATGTATATATACAAACTTGGACAAAATTATAGGGACACTTGGCATTTTTGTGTCTAGTCTAACTTTGGCACTGAATTTTTCTGTAGCAAAACCAAATGTTTTTTGAATTTCTTTTTTTATGGATTGCGGGATTGTTAGTATGAGACATAGCTTGAGTTCAAGACTGCAGCTTTACTTACTACCTACTGCGCATCTAGTTTGCTTTGAAGAAGGAAGACTGCCATTCCTACTTTTTTTGTCTTTGTACATGTTCATCGCTCTTGGATGCTCATTCTTGGCATACAATTTAAAAATGCTCTGTAGTAGAGAGTGAAAGCAATTTTGTGGGACCTCTTATTAACATTATGAAAAAAAGCGAATCATCTGTTTTTGCGCATTGATTTCACGCATGTCATCACAATTTGAATTGTTTTGCCATTTTAATCAATAAACAAACTTTAACGTGTTCAAAAATCATGCGACACTAATTAATTACAAAAAAATCTTGCTAAGACAAAAACTAAACAAGTTATAGCAAAAAAAGAATATTGACATGCCACTTCCGGTCCACGTTTTACGTAGCAAAATCTCAAACTGCTACCGCCAAAATGTCAGCTGCACTAAAACCGCTGCCCTTGAGACCGCCAAACTTAGGCGATAAGTTAGCCTGAACATTTAGCTGCACGCAGTTGCAGAGTCTTGTTCCGTGCGATATTTCACGAGTTGCAGCGATGCTTCGAGGCAAACAGTTGAGTCCAAAAACGCGAGGGAAAATTGAAGCCCTTCACTCAGTTGGCCATTCTGTGCGTCAGATCGCAGCTTTTCTAAGATTTGCTAAGAGCACATGCTTACAGACGCAGCGGCATTAATAGAAGACGACTTTGTCTTCCAGAAGGACAACTCGCCAATCCACACGTCTCGGTCAACAAGCTAATGGCTTCGCCCGCATGACTTCACACTGTTGGACTGGCCGCCAAAATCGCCTGATGCGAATCCAATTGAGAACTTGTGGCATGAACTCAAAACTGCTGCCAACAGTCGCAAACCGAGAACTGCAGCTGAGCTCTGAAATGTTCTACAAGAAGCGTTGCAGCAGATTTCAGCCGCGCGTGTTCGGAACTTGGCAGAAAGTGTTCCACTAGGCAACTATTATCACGTGACTATTTCAGTACACAATCCAAGCGTGAACGAAAAATGAAAGACAAATCTAGAAGAAGAGCAACTGACAGTTTGTTTTCCGAGTTTACGCATTTGGTTTGACAAAAATTATTGCTACCTGAAGACCTAACTAATGTTACGCGAATAAGTAAGATAAAACACCATCACTCGCCTAGCACAATGCTAACCGAGAATTACTAGCTAAATATTCAAACCTGTGAAGACTTAGTTTGTTGAAATGGTTTGATTCCAGTTGGCGTGTCAGCCAGTAAGTGGAAGTGAAAAGTCGGTGGAGCTGCGACCATTGAATATTTGCCTTCTTCCTCAATTTGATAGTTGATTAGTCCCCATTGCTCGAGAAAAGCATGCAATCTAATGACAGCACAAACGTCTCTTACCAAGTTGAGACGACAAGCTGTGGCTGTGAGATATTTTTGGAGTGATATGCGATACGTGTCGATCATAAAGTTACGGCAGGCAAGGTATCTGTGGAGATGGATTGGATATATTAGTTAGTGTCTACTGGCAGATTACAGCAAAATGGAGAGACACGAATGGAAGTATGACAAAGATTAATCCTTTACTATATTCTGTATGAAAATCAAGAGCAACTGTTTTGACATTTCTTATTAGCTACGTGACATATGACCTTCCATTGCCAAAATAATCTCAATGTAGGAAATAATTTACTTAGATTTTTCAAGGTTTCAGTAACAGATATCTAGGTCACACCTTGTTGTGGTTACGCTGTTATAACAGTTTTCATGATTGACATTGAAAGTACAGGGAAAGTACAGTAGGTATACAAGCACTTCTGGCGTATACATTTGTTCTTACTGTGGATTGAGTACAAGTCTGTGAGTAGATCTAGTCATTGATCAGTTGTATCCAGCAGATTCTCCATTAACTAACCAACCATTCTAGGTTGCAGGGGATGGCAACTGCATCACTGGCATTGACTGGGTGAACTGAAGGTGAGCATGTTACGAAAGCAAGTAGCTGAAACTACAATGCAATGACATATCTATTGCTTCTTTCATTGTCGCAAAGACAAAATTCTGTGCCAGTAATATGAAAACATCTAGCTAGCCTGCTAATTGGCACCATATGTTACATGATGATACTTTGGCTACGTTTACTTCTACAATGGATTGCAGCAGTTTTACATGAGAAGAGAGCCTGTCGACAGCATTTGTGGAAAAAGGAATGAAGACAGTGCTAGATGGTATTTGAAGGGGTATCTACTAATTGTGGGCACTAGCAAATGCCCTTAGAACTCACGCATTAGACGTCAGATCTTGGTCATGCCTATCAAACATGTGAGGCAGGGAAGCCATTTGTCCGTAACAGCTGAAAGTCAACCACACCTCCAACTCAAAAGTAGTTTGTTTCCTTTCTACAATAGGGCCTAAGAAGTAATACACTAGTAGTAGTGAGTGAGTCCAGATGGCAATATAACGCTCAAACACCAGACATTGTCTTGTCTAAACAAGTCCATGTTTTGCCATATGCAAAGCTGCCAACTCTCCCGTATTGAGCGGAAGACTACCGCATTTGGGACCCTTCTCCCGCTTACCCGCATTTGGTGGGTGTGAACAAAATCATAGACGTGCCTGTTCTGTGTAACTGTACTATACCGTTTTAGTACATTCATGTGTACGCACATACCTGATATTGCAAAATCAATTTCCATTTGTTAACCACTCTTGTCATCCGGCTCTTTCCAAACATACTTGGTCAAATATTGTACCGACATAAACTGTAGAGTCTGTTAGAGGTAGGACAAATGGACGGCTAGCTACCTGATTATATATGTATTTCCTGAAAAGCTATTGAAAAAGGCTGCAAGAAAATTCAATCCAAAACATCCCAAATAGCCACGACATTTTCATTGTGCTTTGTTCTTAGATTTTTATAACAGCCAGTAGTACGTACAGTACAAGGTCTGTGATTAATTAATTAAATATTATGTTTAGTAATTGAAGTTAATGCTGTGTGTCGCTAATTAAGCACACTAATTAATCATTTAGAGTTAGAGTCAGAGTTAGGGTTAGGCCGTTAGGGTTTCCCCAGCCGGGCCGACTCCTTCCCCACTAGTGGATTTGCACGCAATACGACCAAAATGCCTTCGAGATGACACAAGTCGCGTGAGCGTGGGAGACCTCGATTCCAATCCTTTTAGTATGGCGCCCGACGGTGGATTCGCTCTGTCTGCTTCCGTCGAGAATGACGTCACATATTGTGGTTTCCGTGTGTCTGGCTCACGAGGCCGTGTCGTTTCGGTACGTATCGATCGGACTGTGGTCGATCCGTACGTTATCTGAACACTCCGGAGTCTGCGCCGGTATCGCGTCAGACCGTCCCGCTGTCTTTCTCGGTTCCAGATCGTTGCTTCTTTGGTGTAACGGACTCTTTGTGGGTCGTGTCGTACATCGTGTTTTTTACAATGTGTTGTCGTGTCTGTCTGGTTTTTTGTGTCGGTGTGTGTGTGTGTGTGTGTGTGTGTGTGTGTGTGCGTGTGCACACGCTAGTATGTGGGTTTATTAAGTCATCTCTATGTTAAATCAACATTCGTAATTAGTGTCTTATAGTGTCGGGTTGTTAGAGTAAGCGGGCGCAGCCGACGGCGGGAGGCCGAGGCGAGTTCTGTCGATACAGGTCTCGTGGGCTTCCCCCTTGTCGCGTGGTCGGGTGTAGTCGTTACCTATCTCCACGGAAGGCATCCCCATGTCGGGTACTCTACGGTCAGTGCCGGTTCTCGGCGATTTTAGGTTCAGGGTAACGAAGGGTTAGGCCATGTATTCGTTGTTGTGGGAGTGACTATTTAGGCGATCTAACGGTGAAGGTAAAGAGTGGGGTCGGTGCGGGTTCTCGGCGATTTTAGGTTCAGGGTTACGAAGGGTTAGGCCATGTATTCTTTGTTGTGGGAGTGACTATTTAGGCGATCTAACGGCGAAGGTGAAGAGTGGGGTCGGTGCGGGTTCTCGGCGATTTTAGGTTCAGGGTTACGAAGGGTTAGGCCATGTATTCGTTGTTGTGGGAGTGATTATTTAGGCGATCTAACGGCGAAGGTGAGGAGTGTGGTCGGTGCGGGTTCTCGGCGATTTTAGGTTCAGGGTTACGAAGGGTTAGGCCATGTATTCGTTGTTGTGGGAGTGACTATTTAGGCGATCTAACGGTGAAGGTAAAGAGTGGGGTCGGTGCGGGTTCTCGGCGATTTTAGGTTTAGGGTTACGAAGGGTTAGGCTATGTATTCGCCGTTGTGGGAGTGACTGTTTAGGCGATCTTACGGTGAAGGTCTATCGACTGACAATCGGGTGGGAGAATTATTTATCGACTGTAAGAGTCGGTGTACCGTCTGTCGTACTGTTCAGTCGGTCTATCGTCTGACTAGCGTGTGAAGAAAACTATTCAGTCGGTCTATCGACTGACAATCGGGTGGGAGAATTATTTATCGACTAGCAGAGTCGGTGTAGCGTCTGTCTCACTATTATTTCGGTCTATCGTCTAACTATCGAGTGGGAGAATTATTTATCGACTGTAAGAGTCGGTGTCCCGTCTGTCCAACTATTCAGTCGGTCTATCGTCTGACTATCGGGTCGGAGGATTATTTATCGACTGCCAGAGTCGGTGTCCCGTCTGTCTGGCTATTGAGTCGGTCTATCGTCTGACTGTCGGGTGGGGAGAATTGTTTATCGACTGTCAGAGTCGGTGTCCCGTCTGTCTGGCTATTGAGTCGGTCTATCGTCTGACTATCTGGTGGGAGAATTATTTATCGACTAGCGGAGTCGGTGTCCCGTCTGTCTCGCTATTGAGTCGGTGTATGGTCTGACTATCGGGTTGGAGAAATATTTATCGACTGTAAGAGTCGGTGTCCCGTCTGTCAAAGTTTTGAGTCGGTGTATCGTCTGACTATCGGGTTGGAGAATTATTTATCGACTGTAAGAGTCGGTGTCCCGTCTGTCAAACTATTGATTCGGTCTCTCGTCTGACTAGCGTGTGAAGAAAACTATTCAGTCGGTCTATCGTCTGACTATCGGGTGGGAGAATTATTTATCGACTGCCAGAGTCGGTGTCCCGTCTGTCTGGCTATTGAGTCGGTGTATCGTCTGACTATCGGGTTGGAGAATTATTTATCGACTGTAAGAGTCGGTGTGCCGTCTGTCAATCTATTGATACGGTCTATCGTCTGACTATCGGGTGGGAGAATTATTTATCGACCGCCAGAGTCGGTGCCCCGTCTGTCAAAGTTTTCAGTCGGTGTATCGTCTGACTATCGGGTTGGAGAATTATTTATCGACTGTAAGAGTCGGTGTCCCGTCTGTCAAGCTATTGATTCGGTCTCTCGTCTGACTAGCGTGTGAAGAAAACTATTCGGTCGGTCTATCGGCTGACAATCGGGTGGGAGAATTATTTATCGACTGCCAGAGTCGGTGTCTCGTCTGTCTGGCTATTGATTCGGTGTATCGTCTGACTATCGGGTTGGAGAATTATTCATCGACTGTAAGAGTCGGTGTGCCGTCTGTCAAAGTATTGATACGGTCTTTCGTCTGACTATCGGGTGGGAGAATTATTTATCGACTGTAAGAGTCGGTGTCCCGTCTGTCTGGCTATTGAGTCGGTGTATCGTCTGACTATCGGGTTGGAGAATTATTGAACGACTGTAAGAGTCGGTGTGCCGTCTGTCAAACTATTGATTCGGTCTATCGTCTGACTATCGGGTGGGAGAATTATTTATCGACTGCCAGAGTCGGTGTCTCGTCTGTCTGGCTATTGAGTCGGTGTATCGTCTGACTATCGGGTTGGAGAATTATTTATCGACTGTAAGAGTCGGTGTGCCGTCTGTCAATCTATTGATACGGTCTATCGTCTGACTATCGGGTGGGAGAATTATTTATCGACCGCCAGAGTCGGTGCCCCGTCTGTCAAAGTTTTGAGTCGGTGTATCGTCTGACTATCGGGTTGGAGAATTATTTATCGACTGTAAGAGTCGGTGTGCCGTCTGTCAATCTATTGATACGGTCTTTCGTCTGACTATCGGGTGGGAGAATTATTTATCGACTGCCAGAGTCGGTGTGCCGTCTGTCTGGCTATTGAGTCGGTGTATCGTCTGACTATCGGGTTGGAGAATTATTCATCGACTGTGAGAGTCGCTGTGCCGTCTGTCAAACTATTGATACGGTCTATCGTCTGACTATCGGGTGGGAGAATTATTTATCGACCGCCAGAGTCGGTGCCCCGTCTGTCAAAGTTTTGAGTCGGTGTATCGTCTGACTATCGGGTTGGAGAATTATTTATCGACTGTAAGAGTCGGTGTCCCGTCTGTCAAGCTATTGATTCGGTCTCTCGTCTGACTAGCGTGTGAAGAAAACTATTCGGTCGGTCTATCGGCTGACAATCGGGTGGGAGAATTATTTATCGACTGCCAGAGTCGGTGTCTCGTCTGTCTGGCTATTGAGTCGGTGTATCGTCTGACTATCGGTTGGAGAATTATTTATCGACTGTAAGAGTCGGTGTGCCGTCTGTCAATCTATTGATACGGTCTATCGTCTGACTATCGGGTGGGAGAATTATTTATCGACCGCCAGAGTCGGTGCCCCGTCTGTCAAAGTTTTGAGTCGGTGTATCGTCTGACTATCGGGTTGGAGAATTATTTATCGACTGTAAGAGTCGGTGTGCCGTCTGTCAAAATATTGATACGGTCTATCGCCTGACTATCGGGTGGGAGAATTATTTGTCGACTGCCAGAGTCGGTGTCCCGTCTGTCTGGCTATTGAGTCGGTGTGTCGTCTGACTATCGGGTTGGAGAATTATTTATCGACTGTAAGAGACGGTGTGCCGTCTGTCAAAATATTGATTCGGTGTATCGTCTGGCTATCGGGTTGGAGAATTATTTATCGACTGTAAGAGTCGGTGTGCCGACTGTCAACCTATTGATTCGGTCCATCGTCTGACTATCAGGTGAGAGAATTATTTATCGACTCTAAGAGTCGGTGTCCCGCCTGTCTCACTATCCGGTCGGTCTATCGTCTGACTCTCTTGTAGGGAGAATTATTTATCGACTGTAAGAGTCGGTGTCCTGGCTGTCCGATTATTAGCGTACCGATGGCCTACTTTCTTGTTGCGTTGGTTCCTACATGTTTGCTATGGGTCGTGCGTTAGTGTTGTCATGGCAATATTTATTCGTGTGCGTATACATGCATGCGCATGTACGGTGTATGTTAGTAAGGCGTGGTGTTTACTCGTGTGCGTTACATGCGCATGCGCCGTGTCTGTCTGTGCGCGTGTGGTGTGGGAGCTCACCTCGTGTTCGAGTGGTGTCGGTGTGTCCTTCGTGTTCCGGTGGTGTCGGCGGCGGTGGTGCCGTCGTGACGATGGTGTGATGGTGGTGTTCCGGTTCGGTGTGTCGGTGGATCGTGTCGGGGTGTCGTGTCGTGTCGATGTCGGTCGTCTGGTCGTTAGGTGGTGATCGTCCATCCGTGTCCGGTGTATCGATCCCTTTCTGTCCGTGTGTGTGGTAGTGTGGTATTGACTCTTTTTGAATCTTTCTGAGTACGTGTTTACGCGTGTCTTTTTTAGGGCTCTGGGGCATCGCCGAGCCACTGTCGGTATTCGTACCGTACGAGCGGAGTGTGGTGTCGATCTCGGTCGCGAGACGTGTCTCCAACGTGGGAAAAGAAGTTGTCGAAGAAGTCTGTTAGTCTGTTTGACTCTCGGACGTCATATTTCGTATCTGTATCGAGTCGATGTCGTACATTGCGTGTACGTGTACGTATATACAGCGGCGAGGAAATAGAGAGAGAGAGTGTGCGTTAAGCTCTCGTACAAGACTCAGGTGCGTGTGTGTACACGTCTCCCTACGCATGCTTTCTATTCTCATCGGGTTTAGTGAGTCTATTCTGTCTTCGGCCGGTCTCAGACCGGTCCGGCGGTCGTGTGTAATGGTGTGACGGCGAGTCCGCCGTCATCGGGCGGTGTCGCGGACTCGGTCGTCGTACAATAGTGGCGGTCGTCGTCGATCGACGTCGACGACTCGGAAGTCGTTTTGGTGGCCGTCGGCAGCGGCGTCGGCAGCGACGGCGCGGTGTCGCCGCCGTCGGCCGCGTGTCCGTTTGTGTTGCGAGCCGCCTCAGGGATGCAGGTCCAATTTTTGCCCGGTGCCAAAAATGTGGCCCCAATAGCGTTTTCGGTGCCACTGTTAATATCAATATTAAAGACAATTCAAATTAATATCAATGGCAATGTAATCAGTTTTCTATTTCAACAATAAGCATCACTAAAAAGGACATTATTATTCAGCACCTTATCAAAAGGAAATGTGTCCATTCCTCTACTGTCTGAAGCTATCGCCATAATCGCGTTTATCGTACGTTGACCAAGCCTATTGCGAGAACAATTCTTTGTTATATTCATCAAGCTAAATCCACGTTCAGCTTCAACGCTATCCGGCGCTAAGGAATACAGGAGAAGGGCCAACTTGCCTATTTCACAGTAGTTCTCGTTGTGAAGAAGACTGATGAAAAACTTCACTGCTGACATCCCACACTGTTCTGTATAGAGTAAGTCCAAACTTTCGTCAAATGAATAGGTCACTGCCTGACGTGACACTAGCTCTTCGTCGATCGCAGAATGCTTGAATTTTACTGCAATTGCCTGAAGATCTTTCGCCTGAACTCGTCGTCTATTTACCGGATCCAGCATCTGACATTTTTGTACAAAGAAATCCAGTTCTGAAAAGCGCCTTGAGATGCTTTCCACTGTCTGCAGAAGAAAATTGTGCATAGACTTTAAAGCTGCCTGAATTTCACGCGTATTTAGCAATGCGTTGTCTTCTGTTTCCTTCAGCAGTTTGCGGAAACCTTCTCCTCCAGCAAGTGACACTGCTTCTCTCACAGACCTCTCTTTCTCTTGGCCGTCAGCATCGTTGGACTTCACGTAGTAGCTCAATGTACGTTGTAGAGCGAGAATTCCACAGCACGTTGTGTAAAGTGTTTGATTTCGTGTTTGAAGATGGCGATTCACAGCAGCCAAATCGCGAAGAGGTTTCTCCAGAAAGCTCAAATATAGATGGAACTCCGGCTTTAAAATTTGCTCGTGAAGATCCGCAGCTAACTTTCTGACTTTGGATTGATTTCGCTGGTCGCCTATTTCTTCTTCGAAGAAAGTTACAAGTGGCTGAAGCAAATCCCAAAGTCGTTGCACGCAGTCGCTTAATGACAACCAGCGAACCTTATGGTACGTAACTAGCGTCATGTACGCTCCCTCGGGATCAGTCAAATCTTCCAATGATTTGACTCGATGCTCTCCAAACTTGTCTCTTCGTACGGCACTTCCTTGAAAGTAGTTCATGATTGATTCAATTGTTTTTTCAACAAACTTTGGCAGTTCTTTTCTAGCATCTTTAGCACAGAGTACAAGTCGATGAGTGCAACAGTGCTGTGAAAGCAGCAACGGATTGTCTAGACGTTCTCTTAGCTTGGCAATAACGCCGTTAATCGGGGATCGTAAAACTGAGGCCCCATCCGTTGATAAACAGACAAGACGATCAAGAGGCAAATTGAATCCTGATTCGCCTAGCACATCAAGAAGCGACGAAGCGATATTTTCGGCATCCGGGTGGCCAGACAGACGATGAAGGCACACTAAATTGGTAGCCACTTCGCATGTTTGAAGGTCAATGCATCGAGCATACACTATCATCTGTTCCTTAGTTGTAACGTCAAGTGACTCGTCAATAACTACTGACCAGAAAGGAGAAGCACAGATCGTACTTTTTGTTTCTGAAATCAGTACTTTCTCGCGTATATCGATTACCCCGTTAGTAATTGTTGTTCTTCCTGCAGCCATTTTTTCAAGCACCTTTGATGTTGGATCGGCAGCTCGGGAAAACTCGACAATGCATGAGGACTTTGACAAAAAAATGTTGTGTTTCGCAAGAGTGTAAGCAAGTTTCAGTGGAGCAAGACGCTGAAGCTTCTCTGGAGTTGTTGCTTTTTCCATTCTTTTTCTTTGAAATTCCCGTTTCTGGTGGAAATTCTCGACAATGCGTTTTCTCTGCTCAGCAGACCACTTCCGCATTGCAGCCATTTGCGTTTTATGCTTCCTGTCAAGGTGACGCTGAAAGGAGTACACCTTCATATCCTGAAATGTTTGTTCTCACAGAATGCAGATTGGAGTTTCACGGCCTGCACTCTCTGAGTGCTCTACCGTCACCAGGTATTTATCTTCCCACTCCTCTTTGTGAAATGTTCGTAATGCACGTTTCAATTTTCTAATCTTCCCAAGGCTGCTACTGTTTCTGGTACCTGCTGTCGTTTTGCCAAATTCAATTTCAGATATTTCTGCTGAAGACGTGGCCATATCATCATGTTCTCCAGGGCCACCGTCACTGAAATCGATATCTGAATAACAAGATGTTTGTACTGTAGTTTGTGGGATACTATAATAGAAACGACAAATTACCTGTACGATGTTCAACGGCACTCTCTGCCGTTCCAGTGACGTCCGGCGTCTCAGGGACGTCTCCGGGACACTCGGAGAGAGAAGAAGGTTGGGGAACTTCAGGATGGTGGGTAGGCGAAACTTCGGAAGGTGCAGGAGCCGTAGAACGGAAGAAAAAGCGGAGATCCCAGGATTCCCTGGAGGCCATTTCCGTGTTACGCAATGTAATAACGCACGCTACTTGAAGCACGTGGAAGGGGTACTGTACTGCACAAAACTATGGTTTAATAACTTACAAAATTCAAAGTACTGTATAATTAGAAATATTAATTATTAGCAGTTGCTTTGCTCCTGGGGCCACATTTTTGTTGGCTGGGGCCACATGTGGCCCCATCTCCATAGCAACGACATCCCTGCGCCTTGTTCAGGCCAAAGCGACCCGTCGTCGTGAGTCGTCTAATCCAGTCGGCTTCGAGATCCAGTCTCCTGGCGTGGTCGGTCTCCTGTTGGATCGGCGTGACATGCCAGACTCCGTCGGGGTTGTGGTTTCTGTCGTTGCAGTGTAGGTAGATCTTCTTTCGGTCCCACGAGCGAAGCTTGTTGCGGTGGTGTCTCATGCGCGCTCTGAGCGTGTCGCCCGTCTGTCCGACGTATTGTTTGTGGCATCCCGCGATGGCGCAAGTGATGACGTAGATCACGTTTTTCGATTTGCAGCTCAAGCGGTCTCGCCGTCGTCCGCCTATCGGGTGGGATCGGCCGGTGCTCGTACTGCGCACGGCGCAGCTTGTGGTCATGGATCTGCACGTCTCGCATTGTGCGTGTCCGCACGCCTTCGTCTGCGGTGTGAACTCAAGAGGTGGCGGCGGTGCCCTCGAGTCGTCGTATGCGTCCGTCTTTTCGGTCTCTACGGTAACGTCTTTCAGACGGGCACTGGTGATGTGGTCTCTAATGTTCTTTGCTCTCTTGTAGGCGATCGTCGGTTCTCGACCGAGTGTGTGTCGGAGTCCCGTGTCCTGCGAGAGCATCGTCTGCCACTCCCTGCGTACGATTTCGCCGGTGTCGGGAAACCACGGTGAGTAGGTCGTAACGAGTATCGATCTGTTTTCGTCCTCGTCGTTCTCGTGGACGTCGGCACCGTCGCCGTCGCCGTCCACGACGACGACGCCGGCACGATTGCGTTTGCGCTTTCGTTTCGGTCGAGTCTGTTCTCGTCTCTGTCCGTCTCGTTGTCGTAGCCGTCGTGTCTCGCATCCTTCCCGGGTCGCGCCGACGACGGCGGCGGCGGGAGGGGTGCGTCGTGTGTGCGGTAGTCGTGCGAGTAGGCTATCCGTCTGTCTACTCGGGTAGCCTCTGCGGGCGAGTCTGCGTCTGTGGTCCGTCAGGATTCGATCGTACTCGATCGGATCCGACGTCGGTCGGAGAAAGCGATTCGCCTCGCCCGTCACGACGGCTCGCTTCGTGGCCGTGGTGTGGCACGAAGCGTAGTCGAGGTACGGGAAGCGGTTTGTCGGTTTGAAGTGTGTCTTGGTGTCCAGTATGCCGCCCGTGGCGCGGAAGCGGTCGCCCTTGTAGGCGTGTACGTCGAGAAAGATCGCTTCCGTGTCGCTCTTGGCGTGTGTGAATTTGATCGTCGGGTGTGTCCGGTCGAGTCTCGCCAACATGGCGTCCAGCTGGGCGTCGGTGTCCTCCCACACGACGAATATGTCGTCGATGAAGCGCTTCCAGAGGCGCGGTTTGATCGGTTCGCCTTCGATGAAGCGATTCTCGAGTTGCGCCATGAATAGGTTGGCGAGCGTGGGCGCGACCCGCGTACCCATTGCGACGCCGAAGCGTTGTCGGTAGATCTTACCGTCGAAGGCGAACACGTTGTCGGCGAGTATGTGGTGTAGAAAGACCTCTACGATGCGGGCGAGAGCCGGGTCGTGGCCGTAGTGTCGTCCTAGCATGTCGACGCATGCGCGAATGCCCTCGTTTTGGGGTATGTTGGTGTAGAGCGACGTGACGTCGATGGTGACCAGTGTGGCGTCGGGTTCGATTCGTGTGCTCTCGAGTGTACGGATGAAATTACCCGAGTCCCGTATGTAACTGTTCTGTTCGAGTACTATCGGCTTGAGTAGATGGTCGATGTACTGGGATATGGCCTCCGTGGGCCCCGAGCTTCCGGATACTATCGGTCGGTAGGCCACCGGGTTTTTGTGTACTTAGCTCAGAAAGTAGAGCTGTTGTGTTCTGACGCGGCTCGGCGTCTTGATCAGGTGCCGGAGCGTGTCGCGGTCGAGCAGACCGTGCTCGTTTATGATCGAGATCGCTCGATTGATTCGGCTCGTTATGGCCGGTGTCGGGTCGTTGTCGAGTCGTTCGTACGTACGGGCGTCGTCCACGTGCCCGAGGCCGTTTTCGACGTACACGCGTCGGTCCTCGACGACGATCATCGAACCCTTGTCCGCCTTCTTCATGACGACGTCGGTGCGTCTGCTCAGTCGCTCGAGGGCGGCGCGTTCGGGCGCGTCCAGATTCTGAAAGATCTTGTGCCTCGGCCTAGATTCGGCCAGAGCTCGTCTCGTTCGCGTTACGTACGCCTCGAGAACGGCGTTCTTCGTGGTCGGCGGCTGCCATTTCGAGACCGTTCTGAACGGCGGTGTGGGTAGTCGGTAGGCGTGTTCGTTCGCGAAGTTGTCCGGAGGCGTGGCGGTTAGGGTTATGGAGTAGGGTTTAGCTCAACAGAACTAAACCTCACGTACCAGAACGTGCAGGACCATGCCTGGTCTGGTGATCGTGGGGGTTCCATTTCCAGTCTTGTGGGGTGCTCCCTTGGGTGTACGGCTTGTCATTAATTGTCAACAATCTCTTCACTGTTGGTGCAACAATTCTCTGGTCAAGTGTAGAGGTTGTGTCCGTTGGAACCATCAATGTTTTGGTGTCGAATGATTAGGAGTTTCTTCATGTGTGTTTGTTTTGTCCGTGTAGAAGATAGAAGGGAAGAAAGGAAAAGGACAGAAAGAAAAGGAGAAAGATAGAAAATTGAGTGACAGAGAGAGAGAGAGAGGGGGGGGCGGGGGGTTTGTTTGGAAACATGTATGGATCAGGTCTGAGTGGGTGGCCAAGAGGAGAAAGACAGGAGAACAAAAGAGATTAAAATTATATAATCAATTAATTAATTTATTAATCAATTACTATTTCATGCAATAATTCAATAAATAATTGATTCAGTTGGGGTCAAGCTAGTTGTTTTAATAATAATGTTAAGTAAGCCCATATGGGTGTATGGGTATGTGGATGTCTGCTGTGGAGTGTGGATGTCGAGGTATGTTGGCCAGGTACTTACCTTGGTGGGAAAAGATGAGTTGTTGATGTTGCACACTGTGATAGGATGATCTTAGGATCGAGTTGCTTGACATGTGTCAAAACTTGTTAGTTTGTGTAGTTGTTTCAAATCATCAAATGTCAGATTTCTTGTTTAATTAAGTTGATTTGTAATTTGAGTTGTGTATTGATTTTGTTGGCTCACACATTTGTTCAATGTAGTTTCGTATTGGGGGTAGTTTTTTGTATATGTGAGCACCAACATATGTCAGTCTGTATAAGAGTGTTTTTGGTGTGTACCTGTAATTGTAGAATTCTTCCAATGTAGGTCTGTCTTTTTGACCACCCTTGTGGAGTTTGTTGGTCAGAATGAGTTGATGGATGCTGTTGTGGTCAGTAGTTGATGTTAATCAGGATGTTAATTTGCTGATCCCCACTTTTGGGAAATGCATTCTGAAGCCGGAAATGTTGAAGTGGTACTTCCGGTGTGGAGGTCCTGTTCAGTGTTTACGTACTCATTGTCTATTTAGAGTTTGTTTTCTGTTAGAATGTAGTTGTTATTAGAGAGACAATTCAAGACAATATCGATTGAGCGTTTTCAGAGAGGTTATGTGTCAGATATGAGATGTGATCACTAATCAAAACGTTATGGAACGATATCCAGCTTCGGGTATCGTTTCAGCGTGCACATAAGCGAGCGCGGTGCCGTCTATTGGCGTACGCGTTTCGGTTTATAACCTTCATCAGCGCCAGACACGCATCGATGAGAATGTCTAACCTTGCAACACGCTAGAGAATGTCACTCGTCAGTTGTCGTTCATATAAAGAAGTTTTGAGAAGTCGTGACGTGATCGGAGGTTTGACTAGGTTTCAGAACAATGGATTCTTGTGTCCGTTTGACGTAATGAGTTCTTTTGGTATGTCGGCGGCGGGAGATATATGTCTGTATCCGGGTAATATTAGTCATGTGACTTGTTTGTTGTCATGTATCGAATACCCTTGTTCTTCGGCTTCAGAAGCAACGGTGACGGTGTGGTTGGAAAGAGCAGCTGGCATAAGTGATATGGACGAACAGAGCGAGTGATGATGAGCTCCCGATGAGGTGAAGACGACATCTGATCGGTGAGTCTGCGTGTATGGGTATGTGTGTCTATGTGTGACATGCAGGTTGTCTGTCCTGAGTGTTGTGTTTGCGTGGTGTGGGGTGTATGAGTGTTATTTGGTGTCGTTGAGTAAGATTGGGGGTAGAAATAATTTTTTATTTATTTATAAATATTTATTTATTAATTAAATAGTGTATTTATTTAATAAATTTAGTTAAATAAAAGGGGGAGTTTTGGATTAATAACGAAGCCAGGGTGAGTGTTATAGTTGGGGTTAATGTATTAAGTTAGTATATTATGCGATATATTAAATATCCTATTTAGTTGGGGTTACGTATTGATCAAATTAATTAGGTAAATAATTTGTTAGATGACTTGTTAGTTTAGTGTTAGAATTAAGGTTAGGGTTAAGATTGGGGTTAGGGTTGGGATTAAGATTATTTTTAATTAGTTATTTAAATAATACATTAAATAAATTATTAGGGATAGGGTTACGGTTAGAATTAGGGTTAGATCTAAAGTTAGGGTTAAGGTCAGGGTTAGGGTTAGAGTCAGAGTTAGGGTTAGGCCGTTAGGGTTTCCCCAGCCGGGCCGACCCCTTCCCCACCAGTGGATTTGCACGCGATACGACCAGAATGCCTTCGAGATGACACAAGTCGCGTGAGCGTGGGAGACCTCGATTCCAATCCTTTTAGTGTGGCGCCCGACTGTAGATTCACTATGTCTGCTTCAGTTGAGAATGACGTCACATATTGTGGTTCCCGTGCGTCTGGCTCACGAGGCCATGTCGTGTCGGTACGTATCGATCGGACTGTGGTCGATCCGTACGTTATCTGAGGAACACCGGAGTCTGCGCCGGTATCGCGTCAGACCGTCCCGCTGCCTTTCTCGGTTTCAGATCGTTGCTTCTTTGGTGTAACGGACTCTCTGTGGGTCGTGTCGTATATCGTGTTTTACATTGTGTTGTCGTGTCAATCTTGGTTTTATCTTGGTTTTATGTGTCGGTGTGTGTGTTTGTGTGTGTGTGTGTGTGTGTGTGAGTTCATTAAATCATCTCTATGTTAAATCAACATTCGTAGTTAGTGTCCTAGAGTGTCGGGTTGTTAGAGTAAGCGGGCGCGGCCGACGGCGGGAGGCCGAGGCGAGCTACGTCGATACAGGTCTTGTGGGCTTCCCCCTTATCGCGTGGTCGGGTGTAGTCGTTACCTATCTCCATGGAAAGCATCCTAATGTCGGGTGCTCTGCGGTCAGTGCGGGTTCTCGGCGATTTTAGGTTTAGGGTTACGAAGGGTTAGGCTATGTATTCGCCGTTGTGGGAGTGACTGTTTAGGCGATCTTACGGTGAAGGTAGAGAGTGGGGTCGGTGCGGGTTCTCGGCGATTTTAGGTTTAGGGTTACGAAGGGTTAGGCTATGTATTCGCCGTTGTGGGAGTGACTGTTTAGGCGATCTTACGGTGAAGGTGGAGAGTGGGGTCGGTGCGGGTTCTCGGCGATTTTAGGTTTAGGGTTACGAAGGGTTAGGCTATGTATTCGCCGTTGTGGGAGTGACTGTTTAGGCGATCTTACGGTGAAGGTAGAGAGTGGGGTCGGTGCGGGTTCTCGGCGATTTTAGGTTTAGGGTTACGAAGAGTTAGGCTATGTATTCGCCGTTGTGGGAGTGACTATTTAGGTTTATCGACTGTAAGAGTCGGTGTCCCGTCTGTCTGGCTGTTCATCCGGTCTATCGTCTGGCTGTCGGGTGGGAGAATTATTTATCGACTGTAAGAGTCAATGTCCCGTCTGTCCAACTATTCAGTCGGTGTATCGTCTGGCTGTCGGGTGGGAGAATTATTTATCGACTGTAAGAGTCGGTGTACCGTCTGTCTGGCTGTTCATTCGGTCTATCGTCTGACTATCGGGTGGGAGAGTTATTTATCGACTGTGAGAGTCTGTGTCCCGTCTGTAAGAGTCGGTGTACCGTCTGTCTGGCTGTTCATTCGGTCTATCGTCTGACTGTCGGGTGGGAGAGTTATTTATCGACTGTAAGAGTCGGTGTCCCGTCTGTCTGGCTGTTCATTCGGTCTATCGTCTGACTGTCGGGTTGGAGAGTTATTTATCGACTACCAGAGTCGGTGTCCCGTCTGTCTGGCTATTGAGTCGGTCTATCGTCTGACTGTCGGGTGGGAGAATTATTTATCGACTGTAAGAGTCGGTGTCCCGTCTGTCAAACTATTCATTCGGTCTATCGTCTGGCTGTCGGGTGGGAGAATTATTTATCGACTGTAAGAGTCGGTGTCCCGTCTGTCCAACTATTCAGTCGGTCTATCGTCTGGCTGTCGGGTGGGAGAATTATTTATCGACTGTAAGAGTCGGTGTACCGTCTGTCTGGCTGTCCATTCGGTCTATCGTCTGACTATCGGGTGGGAGAGTTATTTATCGACTGTAAGAGTCGGTGTCCCGTCTGTCTGGCTGTTCATTCGGTCTATCGTCTGACTATCGGGTGGGAGAGTTATTTATCGACTGTGAGAGTCGGTGTCCCGTCTGTCAAACTATTCAGTCGGTGTATCGTCTGACTGTCGGGTTGGAGAATTATTTATCGACTGTAAGAGTCGGTGTCCCGTCTGTCCAACTATTCAGTCGGTCTATCGTCTGGCTGTCGGGTGGGAGAATTATTTATCGACTGTAAGAGTCGGTGTACCGTCTGTCTGGCTGTCCATTCGGTCTATCGTCTGACTATCGGGTGGGAGAGTTATTTATCGACTGTAAGAGTCGGTGTACCGTCTGTCTGGCTGTTCATTCGGTCTATCGTCTGACTATCGGGTGGGAGAGTTATTTATCGACTGTGAGAGTCGGTGTCCCGTCTGTCAAACTATTCAGTCGGTGTATCGTCTGACTGTCGGGTTGGAGAATTATTTATCGACTGTAAGAGTCGGTGTCCCGTCTGTCCAACTATTCAGTCGGTGTATCGTCTGACTATCGGGTGGGAGAATTGTTTATCGACTGTAAGAGTCGGTGTCCCGTCTGTCAAACTATTCAGTCGGTCTATCGTCTGGCTGTCGGGTGGGAGAATTATTTATCGACTGTAAGAGTCGGTGTACCGTCTGTCTGGCTATTGAGTCGGTCTATCGTCTGCCTATCGGGTGGGAGAATTATTTATCGACTGTAAGAGTCGGTGTCACGTCTGTCTCACTGTTCGGTCGGTCTATCGTCTGACAATCGGGTTGGAGAATTATTTATCGACTGCCAGAGTCGGTGTCCCGTCTGTCTGGCTATTGAGTCGGTCTATCGTCTGACTATCGGGTGGGAGAATTATTTATCGACTGTAAGGGTCGGTGTGCCGTCTGTCATACTATTCAGTCGGTGTATCGTCTGACTGTCAGGTTGGAGAATTATTTATCGACTGTGAAAGTCTGTATCCCGTCTTGTCTGGCTATTGAGTCGGTCTATCGTCTGACTGTCGGGTTGGAGAGTTATTTATCGACTAGCAGAGTCGGTGTCCCGTCTGTCTCACTGCTCAGTCGGTCTATCCTCTGACTAGTGGGTGGGAGGGTTACTTATCGACTAGCAGAGTCGGTGTCACGTCTGTCTCACTATTCAGTCGGTCTATTTTCTGTCTAACGGGTGGGGAGAGTTATTTATCGACTAGCAGAGTCGGTGTCGCGTCCGTCTCACTATTCAATCGGTCTATCTTCTGGCTAATGGGTGGGAAGGATTATTTGTCGACTGCCAGAGTCGGTGTCCCGTCTGTCTTACTTATTCAGTCGGTATATCGTCTGATTTAGGGTAGGGAAGGATTATTTGTCGACTGCCAGAGTCGGTGTCCCGTCTGTCTTACTTATTCAGTCGGTATATCGTCTGATTTAGGGTAGGGAAAATAAATTATTTATTGACTGCCAGAGTCGGTGTCCCGTCTGTCTTACTTATTCGGTCGGTTTATCGTGTGACTGTCGGGTAAGGAGAGTAAGTTATTCATCAATTATCAGAGCCGGTGTCCCATCTGTCCTACTATTCGGTCGGTCTATCCTCTGACTAATGGGTGGGAAGGATTATTTATCGACTAGCAGAGTCGGTGTCGCGTCTGTCTCACTATTCGGTCGGTCTATACCTCTGTCTAACGGGTGGGGAGGATTATTTATCGACTAGCAGAGACGGTGTCACGTCTGTCTCACTACTCAGTCGGTCTATCGTCTGGCTAACGGGTGGGAGGATTATTTATCGACTAGCAGAGTCGGTGTCGCGTCTGTCTCACTATTCGGTCGGTCTATCCTCTGTCTAACGGGTGGGGAGGATTATTTATCGACTAGCAGAGTCGGTGTCCCGTCTGTCTAACTGCTCAGTCGGTCTATCATCTGACTAATGAATGGGAGGATTATTTATCGACTAGCAGAGTCGGTGTCACGTCTGTCTCACTACTCAGTCGGTCTATCCTCTGACTAATGGGTGGGAGGATTATTTATCGACTAGCAGAGTCGGTGTCCCGTCTGTCTCACTACTCAGTCGGTCTATCCTCTGATTAATGGGTGGGAGGATTATTTATCGACTAGCAGAGTCGGTGTCTTGTCTGTCTCACTACTCAGTCGGTCTATTTTCTGACTAATGGGTGGGGAGGATTATTTACCGACTAGCAGAGTCGGTGTCACGTCTTTCTCACTACTCGGTCAGTCTATCCTCTGACTAGTGGGTGGGAGGATTATTTATCGACTAGCAGGGTCGGTGTCACGTCTATCCGACTAATCTATCGGTTTAGAAATTGAAGCGAAGATTTCACAATATGTCGAATTTATCATCTGACTACAGAGTAGAAGAAATTATTTATTGACTCCTAGAGTCGGTGTCCGGTCTGTCTGACTATTTTATCGGTTTAGGAATTGAGCAGAAAACCAGAAAAACCGGCAGTGTGTCGGATTGTTAAAATAAAATATATACTAGCGCAGCCGACGACGGAAGTCCGAGGTGAACTCTGTTATAACGGTTTGGAGAGCGAAGGAGAATCGACAGCATAGTCTAGTTGTCCGATTATTAAATTGTTAACCCTTTCGCTTCCGTTACATTTATCACGCCCAAGTGTGACCTTTGCACTAATGTCACGCCTATAATATTCTAGCGCGCGCGCGCAATTATCTAGCGCGCGCGCGCAAGAAAGTACTCGCTTACGTATAGTTGCAACTACAGCCACATTTTAAAACTAAAAAACGAATTCATACACCTTTGAAACGCATATTAATTGCCTCTTCATATGATACAGTTTTTGTAACTGTTGGCAATTGTTTCATTATTTAATTTCGATTTGTTGATGCTACTCTAATTACTTGACAGCAAAACTTCAACCCAACACATCTATTCCAATTATAAAACTAAATTTACTTGTCATATATACAATAAATATAAAACAGATATATAAAAATATATGCAAATATATATACAAATATGTATACAAATATGTATACAAATATGTATACAAATATATATATAATCTATTTACAGTCAAATGTGATCTCACAAGCACCTCCATTTACGAGTGATACGTCGCAAAACAGTGTCTCTGAGCGGATGACACACAGAGGGGTACGTTGCATTGTTGGCACCGATAACGTGTCCTTATGTTTTTTCTACCTTCACGGTAGCAAACAATGCAACGTACTAGCCGCTCTGTTACAATCGGGATGTGTGAGCTATACTGAGGGTTTGGCTGTTGTTGTTGTTGTTGTTGTTGTAATTGTTGTGGTTGTTGTTGCAATTGTTGTTGTTGTTGTTGTTGTAAAAGTAGTTGTTGTTGCATTTGTTGTTGATGCATTGCTTGTTGTTGTTGTATGTCTTGTTGATGTTGCGTTTGTTGTTGATGCATTTGTTGTTGCATATGTTGTTGCTGTGTTTGTTGTAATGTTTGTATTTGGTGTTGATGTATTTGTTGCAATGTTTGTATGTTTTGGTGATGTTGTATCTGTTGTTGTACAATGATGTCTTGTAGGTCTTGTATCTCTCTTTGGTGCTGACAATCCAATTGAGGCCGAACCTGTACCACACGTTTGTTTGATTCGCAATATCGTGGTACAGGTTCGTGGAAATCGATTCCAGCCAACCCTCGTATAAGCTCACACCTGAAGTCTTTCTGCGAATACTGCCCTTTCCTCTTGAGAAGTGGATCTTGAGGATGTTGTTTTTGAAGGGCAGTAAACATGATGTAGCTGTTGAATACGGCTAAGTCAATCATGTGCAGAAAGATCTTCTTCCAGTACTTGAGGCTTTTGTGCAGGACTTCGTAGTACTTGATCATCTGATCAGATTTGTCTACTCCGCCCATGTGCACATTATAGTCGCCGATAGCCTCAGGTCTGGAAATCGTGATCTTGTGGTGCCCGTCATACTTTGCACGATCCTTGGTAAATCTTTCGCAGGGAGTATAACGGTGTCCAGAATGAAGGGTGCTCATGACCGTCACCACGCTTCGGTCCACCCACTGAATAACCAGAAGTTGTTCATCGCGGTGATAGCGAAATGAACCTAAAAAAAACTATTAATTTTATTTGCTAATAAAATTATTTGCTACGGTTACCACGTGGTGACTTGCCAAAGGCTCTTGGTGTTTTCATTTCTGGAGGAACACCCTTCCTGTTTTTCTGGACTGTACCACAAGCCATCGTACCCCGATTGTAAAGTTCCTTGAACAGAGGCCCTGAAGTGTAGAATTGATCTGTGTATACAGTGTACCCCTGATCAAGGAGAGGATCCATCATACGCATGACTGTACGATGGATCACACTTGTGTCATCCGCTGGTTGACGTGTCGTCTTCCGTCGTTTCCGAGCCGAGCCAGCCGATGTTGTTGTGGTTGCAGCAGTTGTTGTTGCAGCAGCTGTTGTTGTTGCAGCTGTTGTTGCAGCAGTTGTTGTTGCAGCAGCTGTTGTTGTTGCAGCAGTTGTTGTTGTTGCTACTGTTGTTGCTGCTGCCACTGTTGTAGCTGCCGCAGATGTTGTTGTTGATGCTGCAGTTGTTGTTGCAGCTGTTGTTGCAGCAGTTGTTGTTGTTGCTACTGTTGTTGCTGCTGCCACTGTTGTTGCTGCCGCAGATGTTGTTGTTGATGCTGCAGTTGTTGTTGTTGCTGCTACTGTAGTTGTTGCTGTCGTCGCCGCATCCGAACATTGTCGCTCTTTGCCCGTGTATACCTCGAAGTTGTATGTGTAGCCGGAGATGGAATCGCATACACAATACAACTTCACTCCCCACTTGACGGGTTTGTTCTTTATGTATTGCCTGATAACAGCAAAAACAAATTTAGTTAATTCCTAATTTTTATGTTAGAAACTTCTACATACCTAAAGCCAAAGCGACCTTTGGCTTTGACCATTCGCTCGTCAAGTGAGACACGGGCATGAGGCTGACCTAATTTCATGCAGTTGAGGCGCATGGCATCAACGAGGCCTCTCACTTTCCTCAATGGGTCAGCCTCTCGGTCCTTGTCAGTGCGAGGATTCTCCATCTGCAGGACCGATAGTATAGCGACAAAACGATTGCGTGACATGAACCGTCTGGCCCACAATCCATGGAATGGAAAAGTTGTGCACCAGTATTCAGAGAGCTCAGGAACCTTATAAATACATATATAATTAAGAAGAAACTACTAAGGAATTTTGCTATAGTACATACCTTTACAATTCCCATGTATAGTATGAGCCCTATGAATGTGTTCATCTCCGCAAGCGTCACTGAACGAAAACTCCCCTCTCCTCGGCGCCCTTGTGATGTTCCACGGTAAGACTTCTTGCAACTGTCTTCACCGTTGATGTTGCTGTTTCTAAAAAATATTATAATGTATTATATAACAAACGCACACAAAAGACATCAAACACATACATTCTGATGGTCTCCAGCATTTCATCGGTGAAGAACAGTTTGAAGACTCCAAGGGCGTCGGTTGGATATGTTGGAAGAGGGTAGAATCCAGGTGGCCTGAATGGTTGAAAAGGTGGAAGATTGAGTTGATATGTATCAACATGCGGATATTCAGACCACTTCTGGACGTTCAGTGGTTCGGAGCGGCGATCAAGGTGTTCGGCTGGCTCAGGCTCGGAATCAGACGACTGCTGTTGTTGCGACGATCGTTGAAACCGACGAGTGGCTATCCTTAGCCGTTGACGTGGCTGACGAGGCTGACGTGGCTGACGAGGCTGACGAGGCTGACGAGGACGGCGACGAGGACGTGACGTTGACGAGGACGACGACGGAAGACAAGGTGGGCTGGGAGGTGGTAAAACTGGGGGTGGTGTAGGAGAATGAGAAGGAGATGGAGGAGGTAACAAAGAATGCTGTTGAGGTGAAGGAGGGCTAAGAAATGTATAAAGATATTAGAAAATGTTTGCATGACAGCAATTTATTAGGTATGCAAAAACACATCCGGGTACCTACTCATAGCAACCACGACATACGTCTGTTGCTATGGGCATAACTCAAAATCTTCACAACAGAAAGAGCTAACTTCCAAACAATTTACATAAAACCGTCTAATAAACAGCGTATCGCGACAAAAAGAAAGAATTACACACATAACTGTTTTACTTACAGAGTGTCGTCATCGCTGTCAACGAGAACGGGAAGATCTTCCTCGTGGAGCGAAGCAGCATTGTCTGGTGAACTAAGAAATACATATAATATTAGAAAACTGTTTGCAGATTGCTATATATTGCGTTTGAAAATAAAACATCCGGGAACGTAGCCATAGCAACGGCGAACAACACTGTTACTATGCGCCTAACTTAGATTCTTCCCAACGGTCAACGCCCAAACTTCCCAAAACACTTCCGAAACGCTTACTGAACAGCATATCGCAAAGAAACGGCAAAATTTGACATCTAACCGTTATACTTACAGAGTAGCGTCATCGCTGTGTTCGCTCACGGGAAGATCTTCCTCGTTCTCCGTCCCGTCGTGGTCTGATGACAATTCCGACTCGGATAAACCTTCATCCTCGTTAGAAACCTCGTCGGCCGTCGTTTCGCATTGAAAGCGAACAGCCAAATCGGTAGGTAAGACAGAACCTTGGAAGCCACTGAAGCGCTCAGACATCGTGGCTGGAAAATTTTCTTACTAAGCCGCATGCGCCGCTAAAAATTTTCCCGTATGTATGGACACGCCCATAGGGTGTGTCTAACGGCTAAAATTATTTCGATTGGCCAGCAAAGCTGAGAAGGCTGGATATTCAAAGTCAAAGTCACGTGGCCGGAAATAGGCCACGCTATGACGTCAACGGCACTTGCGATATCTCGAGATTTCTACAACGTAGACAGCTGAAAGTAAGCTCATTCGAAAGAGAATTTATTAGCGATTCGTTCAGGCTATAATTTTAAAGTAAAAACAAGGGATCCGTTTCGGGAAACGGCCCGATCTAAACCGGGTACTAACAGGGGGCGGAGATAAAGTAAGCACGCTAACCTAAAGAACGCGCACGTAATAATAACGGTCGGTGAAGGGTTAATTCATTAATTTAGTATGCGGTATACTGTTGTGTGCATAGTGCTCACCTTGTCGATATAAAATGGGCAGATGTGGTGGATGGGAAGGCGAGTCCACAAGTGGCCGTGGATTACGAGGTTTCTCGAATCGGTCTCACAGACAGAACTGTGAATTACGAGGTTTCTCGAGTCGGTCTCTCGGACAGAGCTGTGGAGTGTAGTGTATCTTTTCCGTGCGGACAGACGTAACTCATGTGAGTGTCGGATAATCATAGTCGTGTTCAATTATGTTTTTATTTTTGTTATGTATTTCGATAGATGCAGTACTGCGGCTGTATAGCTCGGGTGTCGACGGTAGCTCGACGGCCGGATCTGCCTCCGATGCATGGGGACATACGGAGAACTAATTAGCTACAACGTGTAGTGTATATTCTCGTTTGCAGAGCAAACCGGAACGTGTGAAATTTTTCAATTTTCAACACCAGGGTGTGTTGTGATTTTTTTATATCTGATTGATCGGATGGGTTCGAATGGCCAACGATTCGAGAACGTCGTCGTCTTAGGGTTAGGGTTAGGGTTAGGGTTAGGGTTAGGGTTAGGGTTAGGTTAGGGTTAGGGTTAGGGTTAGGTTAGGGTTAGGGTTAGGGTTAGGGTTAGGGTTAGGGTTAGGGTTAGGGTTAGGGTTAGGGTTAGGGTTAGGGTTAGGGTTAGGGTTAGGGTTAGGGTTAGGGTTAGGGTTAGGGTTAGGGTTAGGGTTAGGGTTAGGGTTAGGGTTAGGGTTAGGGTTAGGGTTAGGGTTAGGGTTAGGGTTAGGGTTAGGGTTAGGGTTAGGGTTAGGGTTAGGGTTAGGGTTAGGGTTAGGGTTAGGGTTAGGGTTAGGGTTAGGGTTAGGGTTAGGGTTAGGGTTAGGGTTAGGGTTAGGGTTAGGGTTAGGGTTAGGGTTAGGGTTAGGGTTAGGGTTAGGGTTAGGGTTAGGGTTAGGGTTAGGGTTAGGGTTAGGGTTAGGGTTAGGGTTAGGGTTAGGGTTAGGGTTAGGGTTAGGGTTAGGGTTAGGGTTAGGGTTAGGGTTAGGGTTAGGGTTAGGGTTAGGGTTAGGGTTAGGGTTAGGGTTAGGGTTAGGGTTAGGGTTAGGGTTAGGGTTAGGGTTAGGGTTAGGGTTAGGGTTAGGGTTAGGGTTAGGGTTAGGGTTAGGGTTAGGGTTAGGGTTAGGGTTAGGGTTAGGGTTAGGGTTAGGGTTAGGGTTAGGGTTAGGGTTAGGGTTAGGGTTAGGGTTAGGGTTAGGGTTAGGGTTAGGGTTAGGGTTAGGGTTAGGGTTAGGGTTAGGGTTAGGGTTAGGGTTAGGGTTAGGGTTAGGGTTAGGGTTAGGGTTAGGGTTAGGGTTAGGGTTAGGGTTAGGGTTAGGGTTAGGGTTAGGGTTAGGGTTAGGGTTAGGGTTAGGGTTAGGGTTAGGGTTAGGGTTAGGGTTAGGGTTAGGGTTAGGGTTAGGGTTAGGGTTAGGGTTAGGGTTAGGGTTAGGGTTAGGGTTAGGGTTAGGGTTAGGGTTAGGGTTAGGGTTAGGGTTAGGGTTAGGGTTAGGGTTAGGGTTAGGGTTAGGGTTAGGGTTAGGGTTAGGGTTAGGGTTAGGGTTAGGGTTAGGGTTAGGGTTAGGGTTAGGGTTAGGGTTAGGGTTAGGGTTAGGGTTAGGGTTAGGGTTAGGGTTAGGGTTAGGGTTAGGGTTAGGGTTAGGGTTAGGGTTAGGGTTAGGGTTAGGGTTAGGGTTAGGGTTAGGGTTAGGGTTAGGGTTAGGGTTAGGGTTAGGGTTAGGGTTAGGGTTAGGGTTAGGGTTAGGGTTAGGGTTAGGGTTAGGGTTAGGGTTAGGGTTAGGGTTAGGGTTAGGGTTAGGGTTAGGGTTAGGGTTAGGGTTAGGGTTAGGGTTAGGGTTAGGGTTAGGGTTAGGGTTAGGGTTAGGGTTAGGGTTAGGGTTAGGGTTAGGGTTAGGGTTAGGGTTAGGGTTAGGGTTAGGGTTAGGGTTAGGGTTAGGGTTAGGGTTAGGGTTAGGGTTAGGGTTAGGGTTAGGGTTAGGGTTAGGGTTAGGGTTAGGGTTAGGGTTAGGGTTAGGGTTAGGGTTAGGGTTAGGGTTAGGGTTAGGGTTAGGGTTAGGGTTAGGGTTAGGGTTAGGGTTAGGGTTAGGGTTAGGGTTAGGGTTAGGGTTAGGGTTAGGGTTAGGGTTAGGGTTAGGGTTAGGGTTAGGGTTAGGGTTAGGGTTAGGGTTAGGGTTAGGGTTAGGGTTAGGGTTAGGGTTAGGGTTAGGGTTAGGGTTAGGGTTAGGGTTAGGGTTAGGGTTAGGGTTAGGGTTAGGGTTAGGGTTAGGGTTAGGGTTAGGGTTAGGGTTAGGGTTAGGGTTAGGGTTAGGGTTAGGGTTAGGGTTAGGGTTAGGGTTAGGGTTAGGGTTAGGGTTAGGGTTAGGGTTAGGGTTAGGGTTAGGGTTAGGGTTAGGGTTAGGGTTAGGGTTAGGGTTAGGGTTAGGGTTAGGGTTAGGGTTAGGGTTAGGGTTAGGGTTAGGGTTAGGGTTAGGGTTAGGGTTAGGGTTAGGGTTAGGGTTAGGGTTAGGGTTAGGGTTAGGGTTAGGGTTAGGGTTAGGGTTAGGGTTAGGGTTAGGGTTAGGGTTAGGGTTAGGGTTAGGGTTAGGGTTAGGGTTAGGGTTAGGGTTAGGGTTAGGGTTAGGGTTAGGGTTAGGGTTAGGGTTAGGGTTAGGGTTAGGGTTAGGGTTAGGGTTAGGGTTAGGGTTAGGGTTAGGGTTAGGGTTAGGGTTAGGGTTAGGGTTAGGGTTAGGGTTAGGGTTAGGGTTAGGGTTAGGGTTAGGGTTAGGGTTAGGGTTAGGGTTAGGGTTAGGGTTAGGGTTAGGGTTAGGGTTAGGGTTAGGGTTAGGGTTAGGGTTAGGGTTAGGGTTAGGGTTAGGGTTAGGGTTAGGGTTAGGGTTAGGGTTAGGGTTAGGGTTAGGGTTAGGGTTAGGGTTAGGGTTAGGGTTAGGGTTAGGGTTAGGGTTAGGGTTAGGGTTAGGGTTAGGGTTAGGGTTAGGGTTAGGGTTAGGGTTAGGGTTAGGGTTAGGGTTAGGGTTAGGGTTAGGGTTAGGGTTAGGGTTAGGGTTAGGGTTAGGGTTAGGGTTAGGGTTAGGGTTAGGGTTAGGGTTAGGGTTAGGGTTAGGGTTAGGGTTAGGGTTAGGGTTAGGGTTAGGGTTAGGGTTAGGGTTAGGGTTAGGGTTAGGGTTAGGGTTAGGGTTAGGGTTAGGGTTAGGGTTAGGGTTAGGGTTAGGGTTAGGGTTAGGGTTAGGGTTAGGGTTAGGGTTAGGGTTAGGGTTAGGGTTAGGGTTAGGGTTAGGGTTAGGGTTAGGGTTAGGGTTAGGGTTAGGGTTAGGGTTAGGGTTAGGGTTAGGGTTAGGGTTAGGGTTAGGGTTAGGGTTAGGGTTAGGGTTAGGGTTAGGGTTAGGGTTAGGGTTAGGGTTAGGGTTAGGGTTAGGGTTAGGGTTAGGGTTAGGGTTAGGGTTAGGGTTAGGGTTAGGGTTAGGGTTAGGGTTAGGGTTAGGGTTAGGGTTAGGGTTAGGGTTAGGGTTAGGGTTAGGGTTAGGGTTAGGGTTAGGGTTAGGGTTAGGGTTAGGGTTAGGGTTAGGGTTAGGGTTAGGGTTAGGGTTAGGGTTAGGGTTAGGGTTAGGGTTAGGGTTAGGGTTAGGGTTAGGGTTAGGGTTAGGGTTAGGGTTAGGGTTAGGGTTAGGGTTAGGGTTAGGGTTAGGGTTAGGGTTAGGGTTAGGGTTAGGGTTAGGGTTAGGGTTAGGGTTAGGGTTAGGGTTAGGGTTAGGGTTAGGGTTAGGGTTAGGGTTAGGGTTAGGGTTAGGGTTAGGGTTAGGGTTAGGGTTAGGGTTAGGGTTAGGGTTAGGGTTAGGGTTAGGGTTAGGGTTAGGGTTAGGGTTAGGGTTAGGGTTAGGGTTAGGGTTAGGGTTAGGGTTAGGGTTAGGGTTAGGGTTAGGGTTAGGGTTAGGGTTAGGGTTAGGGTTAGGGTTAGGGTTAGGGTTAGGGTTAGGGTTAGGGTTAGGGTTAGGGTTAGGGTTAGGGTTAGGGTTAGGGTTAGGGTTAGGGTTAGGGTTAGGGTTAGGGTTAGGGTTAGGGTTAGGGTTAGGGTTAGGGTTAGGGTTAGGGTTAGGTTAGGGTTAGGGTTAGGGTTAGGGTTAGGGTTAGGGTTAGGGTTAGGGGTTAGGGTTTAGGGGTTAGGGTTAGGGTTAGGGTTAGGGTTAGGGTTAGGGTTTAGGGTAGGGTTAGGGTTAGGGTTAGGGTTAGGGTTAGGGGTTTGGGTTAGGGTTAGGGTTAGGGTTAGGGTTAGGGTTAGGTCTGGTTTGGGGTTAGGGTTAGGGTTAGGGTTAGGGTTAGGGTTAGGGTTAGGGTTAGGGTTAGGGTTAGGGTTATGGTTTTAGGGTTAGGGTTAGGGTTTAGGGTGAGGGTTAGGAGGTTAGGGTTTGGGTTTAGGGTTAGGGGGGTTAGGGTCTAGGGTTTAGGGTTAGGGTTAGGGTTAG